>NC_139966.1:1305000-1502500 GCF_963993115.1 Abramis brama | reverse complement strand
GGATATTTCCGCAGCGGAAGACACGAGTCAGGTCTAGACCAAGACCCTCTCCGACCCTCCCGGTTTTCGAGTTATCTACACAAAACCGCTTCTCCCCTCTTCGCGAAACAGAACGCGATGCTGTGATCATCGGTGATTCCATCGTTCGACACGTACACGCTACATTAGGTAAAAATAAGGTGCACAGTCACTGCTTTCCTGGTGCTCGTGTTTCTGAAATCGCTGCTCGCGTTCCCGAGATTCTGAACGAGTGCGTCGGAACTGTGGTCTTACACGCGGGAGGGGCCGACATCAGGCTGCGCCAGACGGAGATTCTGAAGAAAGACTTCAGGAATCTGATCGATACGGTACGCAGCACATCGCCTGATATAACGATCATTGTGTCAGGACCGCTTCCCACGTACCGACTAGGTCATGAAAAGTTTAGCAGATTATTCGCGCTAAATGAATGGTTAATATCATGGTGCAATGAGCAGAAATTGCTCTTTGTAAATAATTGGAATCTGTTTTGGGAGCGTCCTAGGCTTTACCGTGCTGATGGCTTACACCAAAGCAGATTCGGATCGGATCTTCTGTCAGATAACATCTCCAAAATGTTAAATACCTTTTGACTAGTAACCAAAAGTCCAAATCATAGTCTCTGCTGCACCAAATTAACTGATATAAATACTAGTGTAGAACATTGCATAGAAATTGTGTCTATTCCTCGTTTAGTGAGATCAAATAATAAATCTACTGCAGGATCTAGGAAAAATCTAATTGTTATTAAAACAGAAAATGTTGCTATTAGTAAACAAAAACAATTTCTAAAGCTAGGTCTTTTAAACATTAGATCACTCACACCTAAGGCAGTTATTGTAATTGAAATAGTCACAGATAATAGCTTCGATGTACTTTGCCTTACTGAAACCTGGCTTAAACCAAATGATTATTTCGGTCTTAATGAGTCTACTCCATCAGGATACTCCTATAAACATGAGCCCTGTCTGATTGGTCATGGCGGCGGTATTGCAACAATCTATAGAGATTTTCTTAGTGTTACTCAGAAAACGGGTTATAAGTTTATTTCATTTGAAGTACTTGTACTAAATGTTACGCTCTTAGACGCTAGAAAAACATCCCTATTATCTTTAGCCTTGGCTACCGTATATAGACCGCCAGGGCCTTACGCTGATTTCCTAAAAGAATTTGCAGATTTTCTCTCAGACCTATTGGTCAATGTCGATAAAGCATTAATTGTTGGAGACTTTAACATACACGTAGATAATCAAAATGATACGTTAGGGGCTGCGTTTATAGATTTATTAAACTCCTTTGGGGTTAAGCAAAACGTTACCAGACCAACTCATCGTTTTAATCATACACTCGATTTAATTATATCACATGGAACCGATCCAACCGATATAGATATCATTCCACAAAGTGATGATGTCACCGACCATTACATGGTAACTTGCATATTACGTACCCCTGTAATATATCATGCTGCGCCGCGTTATCGATTAGGCAGAACAATCCTTCCATCCACCATAGATAATTTTTCAAATTGCTTATCGGATCTGTCTCAGCTGCTGTCTGAACCTAAACAAACAGATGAACTAGAGGAACTAACCAGCACTATGAGCACCATTCTCTCTGGAAAATTGAATATTGTTGCACCTATGAGACTAAAAAAGGTCAGAGAGAAAATTAAAGTACCATGGTACAACAATACTACGCGTGTTCAAAAGAGAGAAACTCGTAATTTAGAGCGTAAATGGAAACAAACTAATTTAGAGGTTTTTAGAATCGCTTGGAAAGACAGTACGTCACGTTATAAAAAGGCCCTAAAAGCGGCCAGGGCTGAGCACCTCCGCAAACTAATAGAAAATAACCAAAACAATCCTAGGTTTTTATTTAACACCGTGGCTAGACTAACAAATAAACAAGCGTCACCTGAACAAAATATTCCGTTACAGTTTAGTAGTAATGATTTCATGAAATTTTTCACTGAGAAAATAGAAAACATCAGAACCACAATTGTAAACGTTCAATCCTCAATCGCGCCTTATAATTCAGCCTCAATTATCACCCCGCAAGAACAATTACAGTGCTTTACAACTATAGAACAAATAGAGTTAAATAAACTTATCACTTCCTCTAAAACAACAACATGTTTATTAGATCCCATACCAACTAAACTACTGAAAGAAGTGTTACCTATAGTGGAAGAGCCTCTCCTCAATATTATTAACTCATCTTTAACTTTAGGTCATGTTCCAAAAACATTTAAACTGGCAGTTATAAAACCTCTCATTAAGAAACCACAATTAGACCCAAATAACCTAGCAAATTATAGACCCATTTCAAATCTTCCTTTTATGTCTAAAATACTAGAAAAAGTTGTGTCCGCCCAAATAGGCTCTTTCTTACAAGAAAATGACGTCTATGAAAAGTTTCAGTCTGGGTTCAGGCCGCAACATAGCACTGAAACTGCGCTCGTTAAAATCACAAATGATTTACTCTTAGCTTCTGACCAAGGCTGTTTCTCAATATTAGTTTTACTTGATCTTAGTGCTGCGTTCGATACTATAGATCATACAATACTCTTAGATCGGCTACAAAACTATACCGGTGTTCAAGGACAAGCATTAAGCTGGTTCAGATCATACCTATCTGACCGCTATCATTTTGTCTATTTAAATGGAGAAAAATCGATCATAACTCCAGTAAACTATGGAGTGCCGCAAGGATCTGTGTTAGGCCCTCTATTATTCTCAATATATATGCTGCCACTTGGAAATATTATTAGGAAACATGGAATTAGTTTCCATTGTTATGCTGATGACACTCAAATATATATTTCATCACGGCCGGATGAAAACGTTAAATTATCCAAATTGACAGAGTGTGTTAAAGATATAAAAGATTGGATGACGCACAATTTTCTTTTATTAAATCCAGACAAGACAGAGGTAATACTTATCGGTTCAAAAAACCGCCCACAAAACCTCTCACAATACAACTTTAACATAGTAGGGTGTCCTGTCACTTTATCCTCTACAGTAAAAGACCTGGGTGTTATATTAGATTGTAACCTGTCTTTTGAAAATCATATTTCATATGTTCCAAAAACAGCTTTTTCCACCTCAGAAACATTGCTAAGCTACGTAATATGCTATCTGTTTCTGATGCAGAAAAGTTAGTTCATGCGTTCATGACCTCGAGATTAGATTACTGTAATGCTTTATTAGCTGGTTGTCCTGCATCCTCAATAAACAAGCTACAGTTAGTCCAAAATGCCGCCGCTAGAGTTCTTACTAGATCAAGAAAATTTGACCATATAACACCAATTTTATCATCACTACATTGGTTACCTATAAAGTTCCGTATTAATTACAAGGTACTGCTACTGACTTATAAAGCCCTAAACGGCTTAGCTCCAGTCTATTTAACGGATCTTCTATCGCCCTATAATCCATCGCGCTCTTTAAGGTCACTAAATTCGAGGCTTTTGGTCATACCTAGGATATCCAGATCAACCAAAGGAGGGAGATCATTTTCACATTTAGCTCCAAAACTCTGGAATAGCCTTCCTGATACTGTTCGTTGCTCAGACTCGCTCTCCCAGTTTAAAACTAGATTAAAGACGCATCTCTTCAGCCAGGCATTTATATAATATTTTTAATCTTACAGTAAAATCCGGTCTCTACTTCATAAACGCCAGAGGAGAACTGGCCCCCAACTGAGCCTGGGTTCTCCCAAGGTTTTTTTTTCTCCATTAGGTTACCTGATGGAGTTTTTCGGTTCCTTGCCACTGTTGCCTTTGGCTTGCTCAGTTGGGGTTACTTAATTTAATTAATCAATCAACAATACTATTGATCAGCATTATCAAACATGGATGTTTTACACTAGAAGCAAACACTGATGTACTATTTTATTTAATACTGTGAAGCTGCTTTGATATACAATCTGTATTGTGAAAAGCGCTATATAAATAAAGTTGACTTGACTTGACTTGACTGTTTTGTAAGGATGGACTTTTACTAAGACTGAATTCAAGAATCCTAACCCGCAATAAAACAATAAAACTCACTAATCTGAAGAAGAGATCTATGGGACAGAGAGCACAACACAACTGTTCCAATCTCGTCTCTTCCCCCCATGCTGGGGTCCTGACTCCTCACACTATCTTCTCCCCCCAGGTCTCATTCAGTCATGCAAAACACACACACCTACTGTCTCCAGTTGTTTTATGAGAGGTCAAAATAAATACTTCTGGTGCGAATGGTAAAGAAGTTTCATTCCCGCAGCAGCAGAACAGTCAGAACAAAGAAAACAATGCCTGTTCTTCTGATGTGGGAAGATGCCCCAATAAAGATAATAGATAACCATTTGTGTTTATCCCCCAAACTCAGGCGTGACCACTTGGGCACGAGAAAGGGTCCAGCAAAAGCTGAATAAATATTTGGGTGCTAGATGTTTATTGTTCTTTTGTTCCACTTGGGTATTTAAAGGGGATTGGCAAACCACTCAAGGAAGCATCTGTAAACAGAACTTCCCACACTGTTGCTGTGTGTCTCTATTGCCAGGTATGCTGACTCTTTGAAACTATTTTTGATATTGCATTTTGAATGTTGTCTCTATTATATGCTGATCAGTTGTGTATTATGTATTCTTTTTAATTCTTTTTATTGGATGTTTAATTCTGCCTGGCAAAAATAAATGTTAATTTTGATTTATTCTGCATTCTTCTGAAATCATTATTTCCAGTAGATTAATGTGTAGTCTGGTGTTTCCGCAAAACTTTGTCCAGAATAGATCAAACTGAATGGCACTTTGAATGGACCATGGGGCTCATCTTAGGAAGACCTTCTGATTTCTGACTATTCCCTGACTTAGCATGTTGTATGCTGCAAATATTATATAAATTACACCTATGGGTCTGTAGTGTGCGACCGCATAGGGTAAAATATTTGTACTGCACCCTCTGACTATTTCAGGACTGGCTAGTTTGTGATCGTGAGCGCGCAGTCGCGACGTGACGTCTCAAAGTGACACTAGGTCCGTAATGAGCGAATATTTGAAAGTATGAGATGCCCAGAATAATTCTTGGTCTAAATTAAATCACAACTAATCTGAAAATCAGCTGTTAAGATAGAAAATTTGGATAAACAAAGAGTCACTTAAAATTTGGAGTCAGATTAAATTATTCATGGAGTCAGAATTAAAATTGGAAATCAACTGTTTAATAAATTAAAGTGATTTTTCCAGAAGCGACCGAAACGTCATACACGCTGAATTCCCTTCGAACCAAGACACTGGACACCGTCTACTCTTTGGGCCGGTGATTGGAGCTTACAAAGTGGTGACCGCCCTCCGTGATCTCCCAGTCTCAGGCGAGTGACGTCTTTCGGCGCGACAATTCAGATCCGAACGGAGCATGAGGTTTGAGCTTCTCCTTCTCTGTCTTCAGCTATTGTGGTAAGTACATTTTTCCTGTATCTTTTAGAAAGTGTTGAGGGAAAACTTAGACGCACCTCATATAGACACATTTGTAGAACGGGTCGGAATACCCAGGATAGACCGGAACCGCAGAAAACCGGTATAAATCTAAGATTACAAGAAAAAACATGGCTTATCAGGGAAATGGTAGTTCGAGTATAGACAAGGATGTAATGGAAACTCTTGCTTTGCAAATCAAAGATCTTCTTTATCGTTTGCGTAACAATGGGGTAGATTTTGATTGGAATAATGAGCAAATTTTAGCCTGGTACGCTACCGAGGGGAGAAAACTAGAGACTAAATCTCATTTTCGGAAAATTCCGGTCGCGATCGTCTATTTGCTACGTCGAAATGATTTAGAAACTATTGTTGAAAACGAACGCGTGATTTCAAACATAAAAGAACTAGAAACAGCGCGATCAGATGAGTTGACAAAACTCAGAGCACAGGTCGAAGCATCTGTGTATGATAAACAAACTTGGGCAAGGCAGGGCGACGCGATGGGAACACAAATTAAAAAGCTTGAAAAGAAACTTCAAGTAGATAAACAATACACGTCCGCACTCGAGGAGTGCTGCGGTTCTGCAGGCTTTCCTATAGCTGCAGTTAAGCTAGCGGCTATAAATTCTAAAATTGAAGGCGATGTATACAGTGATAGCGACGAAGATGATATGATAGCAGCTCTACCGAGCGGCATCCAAGATCAGTCGTCACTGAGAGAAGCTCGTAGACAAACTCCAAAGACACGCTCTATTCTGGGAGTGCGCGATCTTTCTCCAGAACCCGCGACTGAAATGTATTATCCAAATAGACCCGAAGAACCGAAACCCCGCAGTCCCATACGAACTCGAAGTAAATCTGGCACTGTTCTCAAAAAAACAGTAAAAGTTGCTGTTCTTAAAACAATGACTAACGCAGATGATGAAGTCACTACCATTAGCCGACCTTTAACTTGCGAAGAATGCACAAAACACAAAGAAGTTGTGGGCACAATGCCAAGAAAAGGCCCTTTTCAACCCTACTGGGACAACTTAATGTTACAGGCCTCAGTGTACAAGTTGGAGCCTAGAGACGTTTGGCAAGTGGCCCTCCTCACTATTCCAGACGAGCTAAAACCAAAAATGTCACGCGAATTGAGATCTGGAGAAATTATAATCAAACAGGAAGATGAGGATGAAAATGAGGTTTACGAAAGATTGAGGGAGACTTTATTAGAGTTAAGGGGACCAACACACGCCGAGTGGAACAGAATTTTAGACATCAAACAGGCCACCAAAGAGCCATTTGAAATTTATGCTGAACGGTTATGGGTGACTTACAAAGAGCACTCAGGGTTAGAAGATGCACAGCGTGATCAGGAAGTTTTACTTCAGCTCCTGAAAAATAATGCAGGCCCTCATATACAGCAGGCGCTCGTTCATGGAGCCGATCCATCCGAGAATACCTACCGGTCACTGGTGGATTGGGCTTCCAAAATAGAAACTAGACTAAAGCAAAGCAAAGCTCGTTCTATTTCGACAACGCAATGGTTAGCTGAAGGAAAAGGTGCTAAAAATCCTGGTCTTAGGACTAAGCCACTACAATGCTTTTATTGCAAGAAAACTGGCCATACTATTCAGAGCTGCTTCAAGCTAAAAAGAGAGCAGATCAATCAAAAAACGCATTCCAAAAATGATGACGAAATTCTCAGACGCTTAGGGAATTTGATTGCAGAAAATAATCCTTCAGAGTATAGCTCAAAACAAATTGAAGAACAATCAACGAACCAGGGCGGCCCTTACAAAAACTTGCAGGCAGATCTCGCTGTCCTATTGGCGAAATATAACAATCCCCAATAGGGGTGCGTGGCCTCCGTTGCCATAGGAAGCATTATCACAAGCGGAAACCGAATCAAAATAAGAGCTAACCTTGGAGGCCGGTTAGTTAACATTCTTATTGATAGCGGAGCCGCTTGCTCTTGTACAAACATTCCGTTACCACTAAGCACGCGAACAATTCAAATTAAAGGTATAGGCGATACTCTGATGACAGCAACTCAAACAAAATCAGTCCAACTCGATTTAGGCATGGTAGTGCTAAACGAACAATTCTGGTATTTACCAGATAACAGTGAAGGAACTGTATTGGGTATGGACATTATGAGAAAACATGGATTTGTAATTCATTGCTTTGAAAAACAAATTGAAGTACAAACAAACAAAACGGCAAAGAAATGCCTGCCTCAAGGCAGGGCCAACATTATGTCCATATCCAGTACAGATCCAATTCAACTTCTCATCAACAAACACAGCAATGTTTGGGCTAATCATGAACACGACTGCGGCCTTGTTGATTTTGAAGTATGCATTGAGGGAGAGCCCCCTCCCCCACAAAAACAATATCGCATTAAGCCAGAGGCAGAAGTCGCTGTTCATGAGATAGTGAAACAACTTGAGATTAGAGGCATAGTTCGGCGATGCTGTTCAACTACAAATTCTCCGTGTTTACCAGTTCCAAAACCTAACGGTAAATGGCGTCTTTGCATTGATTACCAGCGTCTCAATAAAGTTCTGCCTAAAGCAACAGCTATAGTGGCAAATCCGGCTACAATCTTATCACAAGTTTCAACCAATGCTTCGTGGTTCACAGTGCTTGACATCAAAAATGGTTTTTGGTCTATTAAAGTAAAACGAGAAGACCAGTGGAAGCTGGCCTTTACTGTAAATCAAATGCAGTATACCTGGGAACGAATGCCGCAGGGCCTTCACAACAGCCCCTCGATTTTTCATCGAGCTGTGGCAGATGTGCTCAGTCCCTTACTAGGGACTGGCAAAGTAGTTCACTATGTAGATGACATATTGATAGCCACAGATGAACCACTTGAGAACCACTTGCAGCTGGTTGACGAAGTGTTACAGATGCTAGGTGACGCAGGCTTCAAAATGAACAAAGAAAAAGCCCAAATTGCGCAGAGGGAGGTACACTATTTAGGATACACTCTGACTCAAAGCCACAGAGCTTTAACAGACGACAGGAAAAAATGCATTGCCGAACTGCCTCGACCTTATACTTTAAACTCGTTGCAAAAAGTATTAGGAACAGCAAACTATTTACGAGATTTCTTCCCTGATTTTGCAAATACCGCCGCACCGTTATATTCGCTTTTAAAAGGGAAAACGAAACCAAATGATGTCCTTGAATGGACCGATGAACACGAACAGGCTTTTACAGATTTGAAACAGCGTTTGTGCGCCGCGCCCGCCCTGGGTTTGCCCAACCCATCAAAAGTTTTCCACATTCAAGTAGACGCGCATGAAATTACACTAAGCGGAGTCTTAGCTCAGGAATATGGAGGAAAACTGCGTCCAATCGCTTACTACAGCCGGAAAAAATCTCTGGTCGAACAAGGATTCGACCCATGTACACAGCACGTGCTTGCGGTGCATTGGATGTTAAAAACAACAGAACCCATTGTAGGTTTCCAATCTGTAGTTATACACACAATGCACACACCTGTACGAATGCTATTACAGGGCCGAATAAAGGGAGTTTCCTCCCAAAGATTAGCGAGATGGTTAGCAGACATTCAAGCGCGCGAAATCACAACAAAAAACACACGAATTTTGCCACATCTGCTCGGGGATGTTGAGGGACACCCACACACATGCCAGCCCAAACAAGAGGCACAAAGCCTTGTCCATGACCAGCCACTGCCAGGCCAAGTGCATGTGTACATTGATGGTTCTCGATTCTGTCAAAATGGTAATTTCTATACTGGCTGTGCAGTGTGGACCCCTCATCTTCCCGAGACAGATGCTAAACGGCAATTGTTGTTCAAACTACCAGCTAACATATCCGCACAAGAAGCTGAACTCATTGCATTGCAAGAAGCAATCAAGGCACACCCTGAACCGCTCTGCGTGCACACTGACAGTCGGTATTCTTTCGGCGTCGTAACTGATTTTATGGCACAATGGCAATTGAGAAAATTCCTCAATTCTGCCGGAACGCCCATAAAACATTTCAACACCATAACTGCGATATGGCAAGCTGTACAAGCGCGAGAAAGCTCAATTTCTGTGGTAAAAGTGCGCGCGCACATTAACAAAAATCCAGATGTGCATGAAAGAAACAATAACATTGTTGACCAATTGGCAAAGCTGGCAGCAGTGAAAGGCGACCGTTGGCAAAACGAGACAACCTCTGTTTCTGTAGCAAGTGCTGCACAAGTCACACCCATCGACCTCAAACAGTATCAACAAGATCTGTGGGTCTCTGATGGAGAACTTGTACCACACTTGAAACATGATCAGATGGTGAACATAATTGAAGGCATAGTAATCCGAGATGGAAAATTTGTCGTTCCAGAAGCCCTCCAAAAACCAATAATCAAATTATATCATGATTATGCGCATGTATCGGCAACAAAAACAGCACAGTTGATACAAAAACAGTTTTGGTGGCAAGGAATGACAGCTGACATTGAAAGATGGTGCTATGCCTGTCTGGTGTGTGCGACAATTAACCAGGGAAAGCTAGGCCGAACTAACCTACGCAGACCAGAACCACCAAAAGGGCCCTGGGAGTCCTTACAATTGGATTTCATTGGTCCGCTTCCCAGTGCCAGGGGCGGGTATCGCTATTGCCTCGTGATAATTGACAAATTCTCAAAATGGGTTGAAACAATTCCCACTCGCAATAATACAGCAAACACCGTGGCACGTGTGATGGCGAACCAAATCATCCCTCTTTGGGGAGCACCCATTCAAATTGAATCAGATCAAGGGACTCACTTTACTGGACAAGTCATGAAAAATATGTGCAAAATTCTGAACATCAAGCAAAAATTTCACATCCCATACAGGCCGCAAAGCTCTGGTATGGTTGAACGTGCGAACCGCACCATCAAAGAAAATATTGCTAAGCAAATAGCTCAACACCAAAACAGGTGGAGTGATGCTTTACCCACTGTTCTGACTGTGCTGCGAGCAACCCCATCAAAAGCTACAGGCATCAGCCCATATGAGCTTATGACTGGAAGGGTGATGAAGTTACCCATTGATCCAGAAATTTCCCCAGCAGACCTGGGGCCCCTCATGCTCGCAACTCAGCAGACGGTGTTGGTGCAATTGCAAGAAAGGTTGAAGGTGTTGCACGCCCAGGCTGGGCTGAAACAACAGCAGTCAGACCTGACAAATGATGCACAATTTAACCCAACCTCTGAAACAACATTTTCAGAAGGAGACATTGTGATGGTACGCGTTTTTGTAAAACAAAACGCATTTTCCCCAAGATGGCACGGGCCCTATGAAATTAAAGCTGTTTGCAACAGTTGTGTGGCCGTGACGATCAGAGGAAAATTAAGATGGTACCACATGTCCCAATGTAAACGGTTCAAAGGTTCATTGAATTAATTGTGATCTTTTTCCTTCATAGGACAGTCATCGCAATTCCATGGAGGCCAGATGCCAGGGCGGTGTCCGGACCCACCTGCATCGAATTGGGACAACGAGTCACACTTGCACACACCTTAGGATGCGGTAGATGGGTATGGAAATATATTAAGGGGCCATCCACATCATACATTCCAGTCACATACAAAGAAATAGTCACATGGCCCCCCGGATTAGCACCGGAACCAAATTGTGCAACAAAAATATGCTGTAAGACAGGTTCTACCCATCTTCCAGACAAAAACCTCACAAGCTACACACGCGCACCAAAATTTCACCACAACATTACTGCCTGGTACCAACTTGAAGAATTCCCAGATTCAAATATTGGTAACATGCACACACTATATGAAAATAACAACCATGGAGGAGATCCAAAAAAATGTTATTCCACTAAGGATCTCCAACCATCCACATATAGGTGCACACACACTACAACACATAACAATACACATTTAAAGTTTACTGAACTTCTTTTCAATCTAACAAATAAGGTATCGAACAAGAATTTGAAAACATTTGTTTGGACTGGCCGAAAAGAAGGAACATACTGTGTGGGAAAATGTGAGGCAAATATGGATAATTTCACTAGCCCTCACAATTGTTCATGGACTTTACACCATTGCTTTAATTTAACCACATGCGGTTACAAAAAACCCACACAGTGTCCGAGATTGTATACCACCCCTCCAGGTGGCATAATCAAAGGAAATGTAAATAAGACTTTACTACATGATGTCAATCTTGTGATAACACATGTCACGTATAACATTTCTAATGTGTTATCTGCTTATGTGAGACACTGTAACTTAAATGATAAGACGTATACATGGCTACAGTCACGCATCGATGATTTAATTTCTGATTACAAAAACAGACTTGCAGTTCAAATTCCATCTGCTCGTACCAAACGAGACCTGTTTGGAAATATAGCAGGCCTTTTTGGCTCAGTTAATTCTATATCCAACACTTACAAAATAACAGGTCAATCTCAATATTCAACTTGGTTGGCAAATCAGGTAGCTACTGGTTTTCAACACATCACCAATAGTAACGAAAACATTATCAAAGCGGTCAGATCTGAGGCGCAGGCGCTTCTGACGACCAGTCAATCAATTTTCAATCAGACCCGTACCATCGAGCATGACTTAGCCTGTAGATTGTATGCACAAGATTTGTTTACTGCAGCAAGACAGGAGATTCTAGATCTTCGTCTCCATAAAACACCTAGGCATGTTTTAAATGATCTTATTGAAATTTTGGATCTGCATAGATGGCTTGCATCAGAGAGAATGAAAAATATTAAGTATTCTGAATTGCTTTCAACATTAATGATGTATACTGGAAATGAATGTACTGGCTGTATTGGGTTCTTTGCCACTTTCCCTCTAATTCACCCAGATCAAATTTATCTAAATTCCACTACCATACGCTCTATTGGCGTGGTGGTGAGGGATCAAATTATAAAATGGGATCATCTGACGGGGTATATGACTTTGAAGGGCACTGAAACCTTGTTTACCACTCGCACCTGTTGTCATGAAACATCTAGTTACATTATCTGTACCTGCAACACTCTACAACCCTTTTCTTCAAATGATTCTAAGCTCATTAATGTTCAGTCATTGCATGGTCATTCTGATGCTGTTCAAGTGTCTCACACACAGTGGTGCGTCGTCAGTGAGATGAATTCCTTCTCCTATGGAGGTCTGACCTGCCCTGCGAACCACACGTTCTGTTTGGAAGTGAAAGAGGACTTTTCAATGGGTCAGATAAACATCCTGGGGAAGGTACCGATGGACGTGGACGTTTCTCCCTGGTGGGAGGACACTTTCTATGAACAGAGCACTCAAGCTTTGGTCAAAACAATGGACTTGGTGCAAGAAATCATCTTACAGACTGAGTACCATCTCAACCAAGCTCAAGTGGAAGCGAATCTGGCGAGAAAGACTGCAGAAATCCTGTCCAGCTCCTCTACCCGCTCAGCAAGGTATGCTTATACCTGGTGGGACTGGACGTTCCGTGGATGTGTCCTCGCCAGTGTGATCATCTTCTTATTCACACTCTGCCAGTGCTGCTACTTCAGATGCCTTCTCCGCACAATGCGCACTTCAACGAACGTGGCCATTGCGCTCAGTCCATTACAGGTACCAGCCCTACGGAAATTGCAGCCATAAGCGGACTTCATCAAATTTTGGCCCCTCAGGGACTGATCTAAATCTGCCCCAAGGGGCCAGGGGCGGAAACTGTAAGGATGGACTTTTACTAAGACTGAATTCAAGAATCCTAACCCGCAATAAAACAATAAAACTCACTAATCTGAAGAAGAGATCTATGGGACAGAGAGCACAACACAACTGTTCCAATCTCGTCTCTTCCCCCCATGCTGGGGTCCTGACTCCTCACACTATCTTCTCCCCCCAGGTCTCATTCAGTCATGCAAAACACACACACCTACTGTCTCCAGTTGTTTTATGAGAGGTCAAAATAAATACTTCTGGTGCGAATGGTAAAGAAGTTTCATTCCCGCAGCAGCAGAACAGTCAGAACAAAGAAAACAATGCCTGTTCTTCTGATGTGGGAAGATGCCCCAATAAAGATAATAGATAACCATTTGTGTTTATCCCCCAAACTCAGGCGTGACCACTTGGGCACGAGAAAGGGTCCAGCAAAAGCTGAATAAATATTTGGGTGCTAGATGTTTATTGTTCTTTTGTTCCACTTGGGTATTTAAAGGGGATTGGCAAACCACTCAAGGAAGCATCTGTAACCAGAACTTCCCACACTGTTGCTGTGTGTCTCTATTGCCAGGTATGCTGACTCTTTGAAACTATTTTTGATATTGCATTTTGAATGTTGTCTCTATTATATGCTGATCAGTTGTGTATTATGTATTCTTTTTAATTCTTTTTATTGGATGTTTAATTCTGCCTGGCAAAAATAAATGTTAATTTTGATTTATTCTGCATTCTTCTGAAATCATTATTTCCAGTAGATTAATGTGTAGTCTGGTGTTTCCGCAAAACTTTGTCCAGAATAGATCAAACTGAATGGCACTTTGAATGGACCATGGGGCTCATCTTAGGAAGACCTTCTGATTTCTGACTATTCCCTGACTTAGCATGTTGTATGCTGCAAATATTATATAAATTACACCTATGGGTCTGTAGTGTGCGACCGCATAGGGTAAAATATTTGTACTGCACCCTCTGACTATTTCAGGACTGGCTAGTTTGTGATCGTGAGCGCGCAGTCGCGACGTGACGTCTCAAAGTGACACTAGGTCCGTAATGAGCGAATATTTGAAAGTATGAGATGCCCAGAATAATTCCTGGTCTAAATTAAATCACAACTAATCTGAAAATCAGCTGTTAAGATAGAAAATTTGGATAAACAAAGAGTCACTTAAAATTTGGAGTCAGATTAAATTATTCATGGAGTCAGAATTAAAATTGGAAATCAACTGTTTAATAAATTAAAGTGATTTTTCCAGAAGCGACCGAAACGTCATACACGCTGAATTCCCTTCGAACCAAGACACTGGACACCGTCTACTCTTTGGGCCGGTGATTGGAGCTTACAGTTTCACCTATCTACAGCTAGGGGAGACCGTGATAAGCCCTGTTTCACCTATCTACAGCTAGGGTAGACCGTGATAAGCCCTGTTTCACCTATCTACAGCTAGGGGAGACCGTGATAAGCCCAGTTTCACCTATCTACAGCTAGGGAGACCGTGATAAGCCCTATTTCACCTATCTACAGCCAGGGTAGACTGTGATAAGCCCTATTTCACCTATCTACAGCTAGGGGAGACCGTGATAAGACCTATTTCACCTATCTACAGCCAGGGTAGACCGTGATAAGCCCTGTTTCACCTATCTACAGCTAGGGGAGACCGTGATAATACCTATTTCACCTATCTACAGCCAGGGTAGACCGTGATAAGCCCTATTTCACCTATCTAGTCAAGTCAAGTCAAGTCAAGTCATCTTCATTTATATAGCGCTTTTAACAATGTAGATTGTCTCAAAGCAGCTTTACAGAGATAAGCGTATAATTTAAGGTAACAGAGATTGTTTCGGCTTTACAGCAGAGTTAAGTTATTTCCATCTAAAGTTAGTTTTGATTGATTTGCTTCCGTCGCAATGATCATTTGTTATTAAATTAGGGGCCGCTAAGACGACACCATTCTCTCTACACAGACTTTAAACGCGAAGATGTGAGAAACGCTGATGGCGTTCACATGAGCATTTAGAATGGGTTCTATAGTTATGTGCGTTTGAATATACGCAGGTTTGGAATTCCCTACAAGCCAAGCCTAAACAAAATACTTGTCTTTCCTTATAAATTTTGATAAAGAATTTTATTTTATTTGTTGCTTTGGGGTAGGAACGCGAGACGAATTTTCCCGACAATGCCTTATCTGTAGAGTGGTAGTGGGTTCCTCCATAGGGAGAGACTAGTTGGCACTTCAGCACTGCGTTGTCATCGGTCCAGGCGAAGGTCCTTCGTCAGATCTGGATACGGCCTGGATCCGGCAGGCTGCAGGAAAACCTCGGGATAAACACAGACACTAAAATTAGCGTAGATGCCATTCTTCTCATGATGTAACGAGTACATCAGGATTTTTGGGAAGTGTTCCCGGTTCCGGCTGACCTACTATATGCAGCCTAACATTCAATTATAGAAGTCTATAATGTATTATGTGAAAGCTAGGTCAAAGAGATGTGTCTTTAATCTGGCTTTGAACTGACAGAGTGTGTCTGCTTCCCGGACAATGGTAGGAAGACTGTTCCAGAGTTTTGGTGCTAAATAGGAAAAGGATCTACCGCCAGCAGTCGATTTTGATATTCTAGGTATTATCAACTGGCCGGAATTTTGAGATCGCAATAGACGTGACGGACTATAATGCGTTAAGAGCTCGCTCAAGTACTGCGGAGCTAAACCATTCAGTGCTTTGTAAGTAATCAGCAATATTTAAAAATTGATGCGATGTTTAATAGGGAGCCAATGCAGTTTTGACAGAACTGGGCTAATATGGTCATACTTCCTGGTTCTGGTAAGAACTCGAGCTGCTGCGTTTTGAACCAGCTGTAGTTTGTTTATTAAGCGTGCAGGGCAACCACCCAGTAGAGCATTACAATAATCTAGCCTTGAAGTCATGAACGCATGAACTAATTGTTCCGCATTTGTTAATGAGAGCATATGGCGTAATTTAGATATATTCTTAAGATGGAAAAATGCAGTTTTACAGATACTAGACACGTGACTTTCAAATGAAAGATTGGTATCAAAGAGCACACCCAGGTTCCTAACCGACGACGAAGACTTAACAGAGCAGCCATCAAGTGTTAGACAGTATTCTAGATTATTACGTGAGGAAGTTTTTTGTCCAATAATTAGAAACTCTGTTTTTTCAGAATTTAGAAGTAGGAAATTACAAGTCATCCAATTTTTTATATCCGCTATGCATTCCGTTAATTTTGTGAATTGATAAGTTTCGTTAGGTTTTGAAGAAATATAGAGCTGAGTATCATCGGCATAACAGTGAAAGCTAATGCCATGTTTCCTAATGATATCTCCTAAGGGTAGCATGTACAGAGTGAACAGCAACGGTCCTAGTACTGAGCCTTGTGGTACGCCATACTGAACTTGTGATCGATGAGACATCTCATCATTTACTGCTACAAACTGATAACGGTCAGATAAGTATGATTTAAACCATGCTAGTGCATTTCCCGTAATGCCAACATAATGTTCTAATCTATTTAAAAGAATGTTGTGGTCGATGGTGTCAAATGCAGCACTAAGATCGAGTAACACTAATAGAGAGATATAACCACGATCGGATGATAAGAGCAAATCATTTGTGACTCTAATGAGAGCAGTCTCGGTACTATGGTATGGTCTAAATTCTGACTGGAAATCCTCGCAGATATCATTTCTTTCAAGAAAGGAACACAGTTGTGAGGATACTGCCTTTTCTAGTATCTTTGACAGAAAAGGTATATTCGAGATCGGCCTGTAATTGACTAATTCTGAAGGATCAAGTTGCGTTTTTTTAACAAGCGGTTTAATCATAGCCAGCTTAAAGTTTTTTGGTACGTATCCTAGAGACAAAGACGAATTAATGATATTAAGAAGAGGATCTATGACCTCTGGAAGTATTTCTTTCAGTAGCTTAGTCGGTATAGGGTCTAACATACATGTTGTAGATTTAGATGATTTAATGAGTTTAGTAAATTCTTCCTCTCCTATAGCAACGAATGAATCAAATTTTTCCTCAGGGAGACTACAACGCACTGCCTGATGCGATACTCTAGTAGACGGTTGCATAGTTATAATTTTGTCCCTGATATTATCAATCTTATAAGTGAAGAAGTTCATAAAGTCATTACTGCTGTGTTGCTTGGAAACTTCGGTGCTTGAAGCTTTATTTTTCGTTAGTTTAGCCACCGTTTCAAATAAATACCTAGGATTATGTTTATTTTCTTCTAATAGGGTTGAAAAATAAGCAGATCTAGCAGCTTTTAAAGCCTCTCTGTAAGTAATTGAGCTCTCTTTCCATGAAATGCGAAATACCTCTAGTTTTGTTTTCTTCCAGTTGCGCTCCATTTTTCTGGCTGCTCTCTTAAGGGCCTGAGTGTGCTCGTTGTATTACACGAGACTAGGTAATGATCTGAGATGTCATCGCTCTGCTGCAGAATTTCAACGGCATCCACATCTATTCCGTGTGATAATATTAGATCTAGAGTATGATTACGACGATGAGTAGGTCCTGACACGTGTTGTCTAACTCCAATTGAATTTACAATGTCTTTAAATGCCAATCCCAATGCATCTTTTTCATTATCGATGTGTGTATTAAAATCACCAACAATTAGTACTTTATCTGCTGTCAATATTAATTCTGATAGAAAGTCCGCAAATTCTTTGATAAAGTCTGTATGGTGCCCTGGTGGCCTGTATACAGTAGCCAGCACAAATCTCAAACGTGATTTATCGTTTACACTATATATTTTTACATTAAGCACCAATGCTTCAAAAGAATTTTATTTAAAACTTGATTTCTTAGTGGTTTTGAAACTATTACTATAAATTACAGCAACACCACCCCCTTTGCGTTTCAGACGAGGCTCATGTTTATAACAGTAATCTTGCGGGGTTGATTCATTTAAAGTAATGTAATCGTTTGGTTTTAGCCAGGTTTCTGTCAAACACAGCAAATCTAGGTTATTATCTGAAATCATATTGTTAACAACGAGTGCTTTTGAAGTAAGCGATCGAATATTCAGCAACCCAAGCTTTAGCATTTGCTCATCTGTATTATAGCTTTTTTTTATTTGTTGAACATCAATTAAATTTTTAACCTTAGTTGGGTTTAAACGTTTTTTGGATTTCCAAATTTGGGGAACAGACACAGTCTCTATATGATGATAGCTAGGTGAAAGAGGCTCTATGTGATAGGATTTATCTGACCTTGGTGACGCGAGGCCGCTAGCAGACAGTCGGTTAAGCCAGTCTGTTTGCTTCCTGACCTGAGCCCCAGATTGTCATGTTTGAGCTCTAAGACTATGAGCTATATTACTAGAGAGAAGAGCAGCACCATCCCAGGAGGGATGAATACCATCTCTTTTCAACAGGTCAGGTTTGCCCCAAAAACTTTTCCAATTGTTTTTGGGGCTATCTACAGCTAGGGGAGACCGTGATAAGCCCTGTTTCACCTATCTACAGCTAGGGGAGACCGTGATTAGCCCTATTTCACCTATCTACATCTAGGGGAGACCATGATAAGCCCTGTTTCACCTATCTACAGCTAGGGGAGACCGTGATAAGCCCTGTTTCACCTATCTAGAGCTAGGGGAGACCGTGATAAGCCCTGTTTCACCTATCTACAGCTAGGGTAGACCGTGATAAGCCCTGTTTCACCTATCTACAGCTAGGGGAGACCGTGATAAGCCCTGTTTCACCTATCTACAGCTAGGGGAGACCGTGATAAGCCCAGTTTCACCTATCTACAGCTAGAGGAGACCGTGATAAGCTCTGTTTCACCTATCTACAGCCAGGGGAGACCATGATAAGCCCTGTTTCAACAAACGGTGGCGTATGCCTTTAACTATGTACATCCTAATCATTAAATCATTGTTTCTGACACTTTCTTCTCTTCATTCTGCATCATTTACAGCCAGCAGACTTTGGATTCATCAGCTACAGCGATCAACCTCCAGGAAAAAATACTCCGCAAAAGTCTGGCCACAGTAAAGGTGAGTAGAGAAAGCATCTCTCTGAACCTCCATCATGTTTTCATCACAGAGGACAGAGTCTGCTCAGTGTGAATAGAACTTTAATTCCCAGTTTGTGCATCCTTGATTCCTCTCCTCGATTCCTCTCCTCGCGTCGCCCACAGGAGATTCAAGCTGAGGAAGTAATATCTACTGATGCATTCAAGTGAACTAAATCAATAAGCAGTGCAACTAATCTAGTCTATTATCTGTTAGTTCATAATATTAAAAACAGTCAGGAAATCACATTTTAGGACTTTAAACATCAGTCTATAGTTCTGTGTCTATCTGTTGATGTTTCAGGAGTTGTGATGATGAATAAAGACAGAGGAGTCTGGCTCTTACACAGCACACCACAATTCCCTTTCAAAAGAGATAATAACTTCTGGCCATCCACCGGAACGGCAAATGCTCAGACGTTTATCTGTGTAACATTCAAGTACAACGAGTTCAAAAAGATAGGTAATATTCTCAGTTAAATCTTCATATTTATAGTCTTAGTGGTTGATTTGAATATGATGTTAATGTTGTCTTTTTGTACTATTCGAAGGTCAACACCTGCTGGACATCTCAGCTTTCCCATTTGATGATCATATTCCAGCTGACTTCCATGAAGAGCTTATCAAAGTTACAAAGAATAACCCAACACCAGGAGCGAGAATCCACGACCTGACATCAGCACGAGGAACACTGTTTCGTAGCATTGCTAAGAAACTGTATAAAGGTGAGATATCTGCATGATGGTTTGAATCAGATTAAGAACCATTTTTACTGTGGAAATCAAATGAAAAGGAGAGATTGGGTTGTCTCCAGGAATTTAACTGGTTTAGAGTGGCAAGGTGTGGGGTTGGTGTTCCCGTTAAAGAACACAGATACAGACGTCCTGTTTGGTTGATTTATTTAGCTGTGGTCTGTAATAATACAAAGTAACAATCACTACAGCAAACACCATACGTGACACAAATACATATACACAAACATAATAAGGTAGCGAAGGACTGTATTCGGTACTCAAGTATATCACAGGAATCATATAACGTACGCAAATCACCTCACATGATGCATGCAGACAGCGTGAATTCACAGCGGGTATAAGTTAGCAGCAGGTTTGATATTTGCAGGATATTCGTTTTCGACTTACCCCCAATTCAGTTTCTTCAATAAAAGTCCACTATATTATGAGTGTAGTATGTTAAGGACAGTTTAGGACACTGTATCAAAAAACAAATCACAATGGTATTTCTCGTTGCAACCGATTTACGAGCGAAAACAGCACTTCAATCAACGTTCCGGCTGTTGGGAGAGTTAGGGACTGTCTACAAATTACATTGCTCAGGCTGGTGACATAGACTAGGCCTACTGGGATTCTTTCAGGAAAGAAATCACCAAAATTCTATAAAAAGACATTTTCTCATTCTGATTGCTGTAGTAGTTGCCAATGGCAGGCTACTACTTACTACAGGTCATATTTTTCGAATATCAAACCTTCTGCTAACTTATACCCACTGTGAATTAGCTTATTAGCTTTAACAACGCTAATAACTACAACAGAGATAGCATTAACTTATGCACATCTAAACAGTACACGTTAGCATCCAGTCAGACAGTATAATGTTGTTAATCTCACCTTATGTCATTTACACACAGCAATAAACAGGGAGGTAGAGGTGAATGTTGAGAAAGGCCAAGGAGATGTATATCCACTGGAGAACTAGCATAACAGCACAGAGTTTTCACCATAGACAGTAAAAGAAGTGGACCAGTAGAGACCGTGTGTCTGGACGGAGACCAGTGAAGGATATTAGAATTCTCTTTCCCGGTGCTGGCTGAGCGTTACTGAGCAGCCTCCAACTGAGCTTGAAGACGTAGATGTGACGTGAGCAACCTGTCTGAAAGTTGGAAGTCTTCTGGTAGCTGTGCCAAGAGAAATCTCAATCATTCCCAATCTTACAGAGACGGAGAGCGTAGGTATATGTAAGGAGATAACATAGGCACAGGCTAATTATTGATCACTAACATGCTAGTTAACATTAGTAATTAAACTAAACAGCTAATGTAAGTCCAAACTGCCTGTGAGCTTCTCCTGTACTATACGGTAATTCCTCTACTGTGTGACAGTAAGTCTCGTGGTTATGACCCAATCGTTAGCCTATTTTTATAAAAGCGTCTGCTACGGAGCCATAACGTGAGGTACAAGGTAATGGAGCCTTTTATACATTGTCGTGTTTCTTTAGAAATAAACAACGGACAAATGGAGTCTTTAAACGCTTCAGATGTAAAGTTATTCTCTGTCAAAGTGACGCCAAAATGAATGGCAGTCAATGGGATGCTAACGGGAGGTGATGGCTTGCAGGGCCGGTTCTAGCCCTTTGGTTGCCCTAGGCGAGATTGAGTTTTGTGCTATGGTACGTTCAAGAGCGTAGGATGTATAGAAACTTACAGAGAACTGGCTATTACTGAATGGAACTTATCCCAATAAACAATTTAACAATACATTAACAATGTGGGCTTTCTAACATCAAATGTTATGTGAAATGGTTGAGAGAAGCTTCTACTGTAGTTTTAGATCAGCGGTGGGTGGTGAAGTACATTTATCATAATTCATTACAGCATGTGACTTGTTAGAACTGGTTAAATTTAAACGTCTGTAGCTGCTGAATCTCACTGACTTCATGCTTCAACAGTCTTCAGAAAGGTTCCTGTCAAAGTGTCAGAGACTCTTCGCCTCAAATGAAAAAGAGTTTTTAGTTTAAATAACTGTCGGGTACGGGTAGGGAGGCTAATTTAGAATTTTTCTGGCTGATAGCTGACTCTCGTTAACAGATTATCAACTGACAAGCAGTCTCAGTTCACTCATCCAGGAGGCTCGGACATACTTTCTGTGTTCTATGGAAAGCTGCAGACTTGAACCGGTCGTGCAGACACGATGTTACGTGCATTGTCGTGGACACACACAGACACTTTTCTGAAACCGCTTGTGCGAAAAGCAGAAAAAAACTGCTTAAAACGCAACTTGCTAGTGCAAAGTTAGTATTAGCAAATTGACTAGCAGGTACAAATATTTCTTTCACAATGCAAAAAGAAATGTAATAACCTTTTTATTTTTGTTTTAATAATATTGTTTAAAACATATATATAGAACAATAGATATGACATGTAATTCTGACTTGCCATTCCGGGATGGAACCACTTGGCGGCCATCTTACTGGGGTTAAGTTTTAGAATTGCTTCCATTGCAGCCAATGGGGAAAGAGGCTCATGTTGTCTTCATAATCCTTATATTTTTCTACCAATACATCAATAGTGGTTTTAATTCAAAGTAATGACTATAAGACAACTCTGCCTTTCTAGAACGAAACAAAAAATAGAGATTTGGGTGGAATTTTGATTGATATAGCTCCAAGAGAACAAGCAAGTAATTGAAGATAATCTCATAATTTTGCATTTATATTGCAGGTAAAAAAAGTATTTTTTCAATTTTGCCTGAACTTAATATGTAAAAAGTGTCTTTGTTATTCTGAATGGCTAATATACATTAAACAATATTTTTTTAATGTAGAAATCCTAAATAGATTCAGTATTATGGCCTATAGAGGTAGTCACGATAAGACACATGAGAGAAACATCCAACTGTAATTTATTAATACATTTATTTATGTCATAAATTGTGCAAAATATATTTCTATCTCACACAAGCACACTCACATACACAAGCTACATACATACACATTTTTGTGAGTTTTTGATCATCCTATTGGCCCTTAAATAGGATGGTCTTGTTCAGTTTGTTCCTCAGACTGTTTTTTAAGAGTAAAATGTTTATATAATCAGAGAATAATCTTTTTTGGGCTACCTCAGGTTTTTTGTCTACATGTAAATGTGTGTGTGCATATTATAGGCCTATAGCCTATTTTTTAATAGCTTATTTTCACATATAAATATTTAAAGACTGGATTCCATTGAATTACTACTTCCTGTTTTGGCGGGGTTTTTTCTTACTGTCAACTGGCATGAAGTTTTGTTTTGGCGATGAACGGAGTAGTTGAGGAGCCTTGCTAGCTTCAATGAGTTTTTGTTGATAAAGGCTATAATGACTTCACCAGAACTGCTGACTTGTCGCAATTGTCTTTTTTATTGCGCTAACGTTATGAAAAATTACATTTACGATAGCTAGTAATGCGAAGACTTTGCTGCTGAAGTAGGAATCATTTCTGGATTGACGTTACTTTACCTCATCAAGACATGGATTATTAAGTTTTAATTTGCTTTGTGAAAGGAGAGTCGTGTAAAGGCATGATGTAAGCTGACAAAAATAGCTGTTAATATATGATGACTGACAGCAGGATTCAACATGGCTAATGTTTGGGGAGCTAACGTTAGCTGGTGAAAATGTAAGGTTAAGTGTTACTGGTCGGTCGGTTAGGGCTCCGTGTAGTAGCTTGATGTGGCTAATGTTGATTTGTGTAACGTAACTTTACTCTGTGTGTAACGTTACATTTTAACGTACTGTTAGCTTGCTGGATTTGTCTTGAGGTATTATAAAATGAGATTTAGGAGTAAAGAAGAGTACGTGTCGTTAACTTTAAGTTAACTGAAAACTTAACACAGATTGAGTGAAATCAGCCGCATAGCAGTCAATTTAGGGTAATATTAACAACGTGTTAAAAACAATTGTTATAACGTTAACGTTACTTAACGTCCTATTTGAGGTCAAAAATCAATCAACTAAAATGATGTTTGCTGTTCATAAATGCTGTTAAGAGCTAGCTAGCAATCACCAATAACTGACATCTCAGCAGGTCCATTAACGGTTGCTAGGCAACGTTACTAGCTAGCTAGCTTGTTCACCAACTTTTCTGTATTTATAGTTAAAAAAAGAAGAGAAAATACTCTATCTACTCCTACTGACATGTGGAAAGTGATGCCAGTCTCCTGGGTCTCTTCGGTCCTTCTGGTAAAGCAGTTAGGTGCTGCACAGCTGATAAGCATACTTGCTGCCTATAGGTGCCAATTGTAAACAGTACTAGTAAGATGGCGGCCAGTTAGTCCCATTAGTTATGACGTCATGTCATATCTATTGTTCTATATCTATGGTTTAAAGACCCTGGTCCTACCAGACTCTGGTCCATTAGCCTGGTCCTACCAGACTCTGGTATACTAGCCTGGTCCTACCAGACTCTGGTCCATCAGCCTGGTCCTACCAGACTCCGTTATACTAGCCTGGTCCTACCAGACTCTGGTCCATCAGCCTGGTCCTACCAGACTCTGGTATACTAGCCTGGTCCTACCAGACTCTGGTCCATCAGCCTGGTCCTACCAGACTCCGTTATACTAGCCTGGTCCTACCAGACTCTGGTCCATCAGCCTGGTCCTACCAGACTCTGGTATACTAGCCTGGTCCTACCAGACTCCGTTATACTAGCCTGGTCCTACCAGACTCTGGTCCATCAGCCTGGTCCTACCAGACTCCGTTATACTAGCCTGGTCCTACCAGACTCTGGTCCATCAGCCTGGTCCTACCAGACTCTGGTATACTAGCCTGATACTACCAGACTCTGGTATACTAGCCTGGTCCTACCAGACTCTGGTCCATCAGCCTGGTCCTACCAGACTCTGGTCCATTTCATTTGTCCAGAGAGTCTGACCTCTCTCCATTGACAAGTGTTAACTTCCTTGAAGGCGGGTACTCTGCTGAACTTTAAAACTATTGGATCTGCCCAGAGCCACTCTGGATCTGCCGTAACCAATCGCTAACGTTTGGTCGTGACGTCGGCTTAGCATCGCTAGCGTTAGCCTTAACCAACTCCTTCACCACTAACGGAGCGAGCTGGAAAATCAAACTGTTCCCGAACCCCATGGGGAGGAGGGCCACGACATCATGGCCACCAACACAACTTGGCAAAGGTTGTTCTTGCTCGAGCTTTAACTTCTGGATATTCACAACGGACCGAATGGCTTCGCTCGCATCTTTCTCCGCCGTCACTACGGAATTACAAACTAGAGCATGATCTCAACGCCATCGCTCTCAGCAACTCCATCTGTTCGTTGATTGGACAATAAAGATTTGGCCGGAGAAAACCCGCAAATATTTCACAAACCCAGACGGGGTACTGAAAGTGGTGAATGAAAGAAATGAAAATTGAACGGAAGTACGAAGGAGGGCGGAGCCAGGCTAGTGTTTTAATGATTTAACTGACAGAATTAATCGGTCAAAAATCCTTTTGTCGGTTAACAGTTTAACGGTTAATCATTAACTACCCGAATCTGTGGCTTTGTCTGTACGTGTCACACTGCAAAAACTCAAAATCTTGCCAAGTATATTTTTCTAATTTCTAGTCAAAATATCTCATCACACTTAATATAAGACAAAATCACCTAAAGACCAAGATTTAAGTGAGATAAAGGAGCTTGTTTTTAGACAGTGCATCTTGAATATCTTGTTAAGTGAATCTGTCTTGAAAATATCTTGTTTTGAGTCATATCTCAGATGAAACAAGCTTTTTTGACATGTCATAAGGTTTTTAAGCTGCTGTGTTATTTGTTAAAGATGAATCATCTTGTTTCAAGAAATAGACTTGACTTGAATTGAGACAACAAATCTGCTTTATTGAAAACTGCACGGTCAACATGCCCAACTCACAACAACTCACAATGCAGAGTACAGTGTGGCTATTTTTCTTACATTTGCATCAAACCATGTCCATGTGATATGACAGTGGCAAAAGCTGGAATTATGTTTCCTTCTCTGTTCTGTTGCACTCTGGACATACTGCAAGTAAAAATTAGTAAAAATTAAAGTAAATATTAATGCTGTCATCAATTGTTTGTAGTGCTTAAAAAATACATTGCGCCCAAATACCCACTGTAACGTACGGACAGAGGCAGTCGGATCCATGTGCAGCACTTTATTTCAGCTCAAACACAAGCAGATATAAACTCAGGCATACGGTTAAACAAGGGGCAAACCAGTAACTCGTAGTGAAAGCAGGCTTAGGTCGAGGCAGGCAGCACAGGTTCATGAACAGTCCAGAAAGCAGGCAAGGGTCAAGAGTCCAGAGAAACACAGAATACTAAAACAGGGAACAAAGCTCAGAGATGTACGCTTACAGTGTAACAAGACTTCGCAAAGGACACAAAGGAAAACCAAGGCTTAAATCAGAGAAGCTAACAAGCATAATCTAAAACAGGTGAAAGACAAAGCACAATCAGTCCAGGTAAAGCCATAAGATGAAATGATAAATAGAAAAGGAGTGCACTCCAGCCGCTGATTGTCACACCCACACTCAATACATACTCAAGAATTATGTTTAATGATGTCTGTGAGATCATACTTCAGTGAAATGTACTTGCTATTATTAAAGTTTACATAGTGGTATGGTGTATAATCAACAAGCTTTTCAGCATCCATGAAAATATTGGCTTGAGCTAGATCGGGAACTTCTACCTCATAAGCTAAATAATGATCATTCCACCCAACTGTAGAGAGAGGTTGGCATTCAAAACAATACACTGACGCATTTAAAATATAAATGTTTTTTACAAGTGAAAACTCTGGAGTATCATTGATGACATTAGAAATAACCAAAGATTTTCCACATGTATGCTTATTACCATGTTGCGTAATCCACTTTACAGAAACTATATGTTCCACGTGCTCTATTCCTAAGAAGTCTTTAATCTTTCCTTCTACATAATGAACATTTTTCACCTCAGAGGCTGGGCCCATGTCAACTTCACTTGAACAAATTGGATGTTTCTCAAGCACATTCTGACTACATTCATAAAGTTGGTTGTGCTTCACAAGAGACTTACAGATATTTTTAAAACTACTTTTCAAAGCCCACTGCTTAAAAAAGCAATGCTTTGACTCAAAGCGCATGATACACATATGCCTCACTGTAGGACCAAGTGCCTTAATTTGAGAAGGAAGATGCAGCAAGTAATGCTGTTTAGGTATAATATTTGCATCTGGAAACAGTTGTTTGAAATGTTTTAAATGGTGCTCTATTAAAAGCTTAAGCCTTGAAAGAGTTGAGAGAGCAATAATAGGTGAAAAAAGAATTTTGACTATTTCTAACAACTTAAGTAGCATTTGTGTGTAATCATTTTCTCCAAGTTTGTCAATGAGAAATGGCAGGATCTTTAACAAAACCAGCATCTGCCCAGCTGACTGTTTCAATTTATTGTCATTTGATGATAGTGTATTGACAGATATGGGGCAAGGCTTATCCCTTGCATCCACAGGAGAATAAGGGAAGCAAATAATTGCACTGTTGAACGCGTCCAAGTCCATATGCCCTGAAAGCACAAGATGCTTTAAAACACATTTGATTTCATATGGGGCAACGCCTTCGAGAATGACATGCATGATGTCCTGTGGGGTTTGATTGATTATATCAAAGTGAGGAAATTCTGTTAATTTGCTTCTCCTGTTTATGCCATATGTCATTTTAAGATTGTCTTTCAGAAAGTCAGTATTTGCCTTTTCAATGTCATTGCATTGCCTGTTATGACTTGCCATAGTCCTCTTAACAAACAAATCTTCATTAAATTGCTCCTGCATGTCTTCAAAGTTGCATTCGCAGTGCCTGCATTTACTGTAGGCAAATCCCACTCCTATCTTAAATCCAGCCACTTCATGCTGAGCTAGAGTGTCTCCGCACACAGACATAAGTGCCCCATAGATTGTCCTCTCACCATTTGCAGTGACAACCTGGACACCATCATACAGCTCAGTTAAGTCACGGTTAATCCTCTCAAATATCTCATCAATACCACAATGGGAAAGATCTTTTGATTTTACCATGGCAAGCAGACGAATGGCAGCAAGTCTTGATCGGTATTTAGGGTTGATGTTACCTAAGGTGTAATAAATCAATAACAATTTGTTTTTGTTTGCCCGAGATCCAAGAGGATTGCATAGCTCAATTTCATCTGTATATAAAATCAACTGCAATGCTGTGGGAAATTTCAAAAACAGTGGGTGCGACTTAAAAATGTCTCCATCAATGAAATCATGAAAAAATCCATCCTTGCATGTCTGTGGCCTGTTGTCAATCATTGCAATTATTCTTGGATGTGATAGCAGCTGCTCCAAACTTTTCACCAACGGTATATAATGAAAAAAATGGTCCTTAATAGTAAGAACTCTGGAGTCTCCATTTTTCACATAACATACTGTTTGTTTTGCGACAAGAATCTCTGGTTCAACTGGTACTAACAGTTCTTTGATGGTCTTATCCTGCAAATGGGTGGAAGCAATTTGACAGAAAGGGTCAACAAACTGGTCAAATATCCCCATTGCATCACTCTTTAGTTGATCCAGGTCTCCAGAATGTCTCTCAATCATGTCGCTCATTTGCTTTTTTAGGTGCTCCAATAATGCGGCCTGATATTGCTGGACTCCACTCACCATTTGGTTAACAGCTCTCTGCGGAGTAGAAAACAAACAAACAAAAAAATATACATTATAAAATGCAGTCAACATGGAAACTCAGACACTTTTTTTTTTTTAAGTAACCCTTTAATTACATACTGTATTGTTAGTGACATGCAATGATCAAAATAGGCTATTTACAGCAAAACTATCATGAAATAATATTGGCTTCTGCAGCTTTAAGACCTTGTTTACACTTGGTCTTAAAATGCATTTTGAGCAATAGGATAAGGTGGACAGTGCTAAATAAAAGTGTAAGTGCTGGGTTTATTATGTAGTCTTCATTCTTAGCTCATGCTCAACAAATGTAGTGGATGGGCAGATTTTGTAAGCAATATATAGCGGGGAAGTGAGATCCGATCACAAATGTTCACTGAGGCCGTACAAAAAACAACTGCAGTACAATGAAGTACAACTGCAGTAAAACTGCAGTTCAAAGCAGTATAATTAAACACAGCCATAGATTTGCAGTATAATAACAGTACAACTGCAGTACATTAAAGTTCAACAGCAGTAAAACTACAGTACCTGTTAGTAAAGCTGCAGTAAAATGAAGTACAACTGTAGTTTTGTAATATAATGAAGTACTGGAATGCATGTATAAACCTACCACTCATTCTACATTACTGCAGCTGTGGTTACAATAGGCTACTACTGGTCAGCAAGTAAAAGCATAAATTACCTGTGTCAGTCGATGGGCTTCTCTGGCTTGAAGAAGAAATCCAGTTGCATGTTTAGAAAGACCAACGTCCATACGACCCTCTCCATCTTCTTGGAATCCACTCTGAAAGAAATTAACAACAAACCTATTGAAACAGGGAAAATATTGTCATTTGTAGGTAGCACTACCAGACAATCTGACAACTACCTGGGTAAGCTAGCTAGCTAGCTAGATTTCTTCTTATAAAAAGGTACAAGATGGGTGTATTTTTACTGATTGGTGTATTTATTTATATATTTTTATTATTAGAGTATGTAAAATAACAACAATAAAAACAAAACAGTACTACAAAAAACAATGACTTTGACAGCATCAGAAAAAAAATCAGAAATCAGAAAAAAAATCTGTCCTTCATGAGTGTTAAGATTGACACATATACTAAACTGTATCCCTTCACCTGCTCTCTTACCAAAAATGAAAATTCTGTCAGTAATTACTCACCCTCATGTTGTTCCAACCGCGTAAGACCTTCGTTCATCTTCGGAACACAAATTAAAATATTTTTGATGAAATCTGAGCCTTGTCTCACTCCTCCATAGGCTTCTAGGTGGCCCAAACTTGCTGGCCCAGAAAAGTTATTAAAGAGATTGTTAATATAGTCCAAGTGACTACAGTGGCTCAATCTATCAAGATATCAAGCGACGAGAATACTTTTTGTGCGCAAAAACAAACAAAAATAACGACTTTATTCCACTATTCATTTCCTTCTATCTGGACGTCTAGTTGGTTCTCACTTAATGTTTTTGCGCAGTTTTTCCCTGTGTTACACGTCACCACGCAGGCCGACGCTGGTCATGTGTGTGATGCGTGTGACGTACAACACAGACGCGCTGCGCAAAAACACTACGAGGCCCAGAGAGAAGGAAATGAATACTGGAATAAAGTCGTTATTTTTGTTTGTTTTTGCGCACAAAGTATTCTCGTCGCTTGATATACTTAAGATTGAGCCACTGGAGTCACTTGGACTATATTAACGATCTCTTTAATAACTTTTCTGGGCCAGCAAGTTCGGGCCACCTAACTTAGCAGCCTATGGAGGAGTGAGACAACGCTCAGATTTCATCAAAAAATATCTTAATTTGTGTTCCGAAGATGAACGAAGGTCTTACGCGGTTGGAACAACATGAGGATGAGTAATTACTGACAGAATTTTCATTTTTGGGTGAACTAACCCTTGAACTTGTATTGTTACGTTAAATTTTAGTTTGTGTAATGACTTACCGCTGGAATGACGATGCTTGAAACCTCCGCTTCAGCCACAGGGATTGAATTAGTTTGGTCGGTTGGGCCTGTCCTTTCACCTGCTCCAGGTAAAACGTGGCGAGTCGGTCCTTCCTCCTCCGTCGCTTCAACTTGAAGAAGATGATGCGCGTGTGTTCGCTTCACGTGATAGTAGAAAGAGTTATACACCCTGTACTCACTCGGACAGCCATCAATCCCGCACACGACGCGAAAGTCAGGGCTGCGACTGTGCATGGTGTTAATGTGACTCAAAAGTTGTTTCAGAGTCAGTGCCACAAATATGTAGCATATGAAGCAACGCCAAATCATGTTGAAAGCAAAGACAAGCAAGAGGCAAGAGGACGGTAAAACAACTGGTCAAAGGTCGCAAGACTGCCGTAAAAACTCGTTACTATGGTTACACCCGCCAGCCACCTGCTGCAAATGAGAATGTGGGCGTAAACTAATCATACTGGAAAATAACGGACCGATTTGAACTTGGATTGAGTCTTCAGTCTTGACGTGTTTCATTGCAAGTAAGTTGTATTCAGTGCTCATTCTTTGTAGTTCACATTGCACACCATTTGAATGTTGTTGACGTTTAAATGTGTTTTCAATGTTTATTGTGTATGGTTGCAGCCGAACAGAGACAGCGAGGCGGGCTAACGTTAAGTTAGCGGAGCTAAAAGCTATTGCGACATGGAAGAATTGGATGATGTCGCAGTGTCGATTTTAAGGGGTAATGTATGCAAATGTTATTATTTATCATACGTACAAATGCTGATGAGCTGTTGGATAATGTTTTATATTGTATCAAAGTGAATTTTCCCCTCCCGTTTCTCGCGCAATTTTGTTCCCGCTAAATTCATAAACTAGTCAACTGTTAATTTAAATTAATAAACTAATTATATAAAACTATTGTCAATGCACTACAAATAAACTGGTTATATGCCTTTACTTTATTAATACAACTTATTTAAAAAATACAAGGCATGAGACATTTATTTTCATTTGGTGGTTAACGTTACAGCCTGAGACATGCACAATAATAAAAAAAAAATTGCCTTATGCATTTTTGTTTTGCTTTTCCCTCCATTTTACCGAACTCGTACAGAACCGTGATGTCTGAACTGAGGTAATGTTAACTTGTGAACCGAACCGTGACTCCTGTGTACCGTTCCACCCCTACTAGCTTCCTAATTTGAATGAAGTGTCAATTTTGAATGGCGCTTTTCCATTACCAGTAAGTTACCAGCTCGACTCGGCTCGGCTCGCTTTTCGCTCCGTTTTCCATTGCAGATAGTACCTCCACAATACATAGTTCCCACATGACGTCACAACATACGGGCATTTGCCGACCCGGCGCCATTTCTGAGGGCAAAACTTTAGAAGAACAAGCTGAAACGAGTTAATTTCGTGATAAAAAGTGAAAATGGTAATCTCCTGCTGGGTCAATGGATGTTCAAATCGTGCCGGAGGTTCAGTTAAATTTGGATTTTACAGTATACCCGTCATTAGACTTCATGAATGTGACAAGACGAAGCTTTTGTCAGAACAACGATGGAGGTTATGGCTGGCGAGGATAAACAGGAAAGAAACTCCCTCAAAACACGCAATAATTTGTTGTTTTTTATTGCGAGTGTACACAAATATAAGTTAACACTTTGCAGTTTGAATGATGTCCTGTACAAAATGACGAGGTATTAAAAACATACAAAAACAACATTGTTTCCACTGTTCGATCGCGCCCGCGACTCTCTCTCACTCACACACACACACTTCAGCCTTGCAATCTCAGATTATGTCCCTAAAGAACCCTTCTTATACGGTCTATGTAAAGAACCCGCTTATAAAGTAGTTCCGCATTAACTGTTACATTAATTTGCACGCGATTAACGTTATATTTATTTTCATACCGTGTAACTTATATTCATATTCATGCACATATTTTCAGGCTCGGAATTGCTTACATGTTAAAACTCCTAGCCAATACCAGATAATGGTAACGTTACACATGGATAATACTGTATCTGAGCCAAAGCAGTAAAATCAGTGCTCAGTTTTTAGCGCATACGGATCAACACCATTTATGACTGAAATTTTCGCATTGTACCTCTCTCTGTCTTGTGTTAATAGAGTGTCTTTATAATCTCTGTCACTTTGTCTCTTCATGCTTTTCGTAACATTATAAATAGGAAGAAATCTTCGAAATTTGCTTGTAAAACCTTGTAAACACAGCAGCTTATGCCCTCAAAGATGGCGTCTCCGGGGAGGTCACGTGACATTACTTGGCCTGTGGGAACTATGTATAGTAACGTTACCTGGTCGTGATAGCGATGCCGCAGGAAACTGCAGAGACCGCGACACACCCCCGCTACCCACACACACAGGACAAAGGAGGAAATCGAGTGTATGCTGTTTTTCGATGTTTTTGTTTTTTCTGTTTTTTATTCAGGATACTCCGTCTGGCGCTTGCAATGATGACGCAGTGAATAGTGCATTCTTTAATCTAATCAGCAGTCTGCCGTGTTTTCACGTCACATTTTAGTATTGCCTCAGCCCGGTTAGAACCTCGCCGGAAGTGGTACAAAAAAAAGTACCTGGAAGCGGGTACAGGTACAACTTTTACACAGTGGAAAACCAAACGGAGCCGAGGCGAGCTGGTACTGTGTAGTGGAAAAGCGCCATAATAGTCTCATGCAGTTTGATTTCTAGGGCACTGTTTCATCTTGCTATGTTTGTCTTTCAATGTTTTCATAGCTGCAAACATCACAGAGACAATGATGAGCACTCTGTCTCGTGAAGACTTGCGAGATCTTTTCCCAGGCCCAGAGAACTTTATACGGAGAAAAGCGGTCTGGCGTGCCTGTCATGGTGCCCCAGAGGAGGTCAGTTTTAAGTGGTTTAAACTAACCACCTATTTAAGTTGGCAGCAGCACATTGAGCTAACAGCACAGTGTTTTTGGAACAGACATGGTAGTCTACATGTGTGTTCAATTCAGTTTAGATTAATTAATAGGTGTTCAGTTAGTTGATGTTATCGATTTCACACACCTAAAATGGAACATCGCTTATTTTTACGTGTGCAAAGCTGTCAATGCTACACTGCATTTTGTGTTGACATGAAAAACAAAAATGTTGCTTTTTACATTAGTTCATTATCTTTTATTTTACAGGAGTCTGGCCAAGAACACTCAAAATTATCGGGCAGTTCCTCCTTTAATGCTTCACCCATGCGACAGACATCCACTCCTGTGAAAGCAAGTCCTGCAAAGTACACAACCCCTGAAAAGGTTGTGAAGTTATCCTTTCCAGAATATGTATTGCACACCGACACAGAACTTGAGCAAGTCCGACAACAGTACTTTGAGTTGTCGAAGAGAGGCGAACAGCGCGACTGCCAGATGTCAAAGGAGCTCAGATGCCGGCTCATTCGAAACACCATGACCAGTATGATTGCGATCCTGAGGGCAAAGGGGGATGGAGAATCACACAGATACCCATCAAAGCCAGAAATCACAGCAATGGCAAAGAGAATAGTACTGTACTACCCCATGCTGCAGGACCAAGGCCTCCATACATGGGTAAGTGAAATGCACCCAGTTTGATGACGTCTCATGTTCGACATTTTTAGCGATTTGAAAAATTGATTAAATGTCTTGTGCAGTTCACTGTGTACAGACAGCTTTACAAAAGATTGCAAAATGTGAGATCCCCCCAAAAAACAACTCCAGATGGGAGACATTCAAAGAGGTGAGCTGTAACTAATGATTATTTTCATCAAAGATTCATCTGTTAATCATTTTCAAGATTAATTGATTAGTTGTCTGGTCAATATAAAGTACAAGGTGATGTCCTCAATAGGGTTGGGAATCGTAAGAAATTTTCCGGTTCCGATTCCGGTTCCGGTTCCCATTCAATAAAAAATATTAAAACAACTAATAAAAAAAAATAGTAGTAAGGGAAAAATCCACAATCCTTTTTGTGTTTATTTCTTATACTTGTCAAAAGAGGTTAACAGACTGGTAATATCAACAAATTCAACATATTATTAAGAAATTTTTGCAAAAAAATATTATTTTTTCTGAAGGAAAATAAAAATGTCTGCATTCTCTAGAATAATTTGGGACCTCTCCTAGCTTATTGCATCTTCAGCAGTGGAGCATACCTCTCAGAAGGGGTAGAATATGCTTGAACACCCATGTAAGATGTGTGTAGAACAGATTATTTTTAAAATCGTTTTGAATGATTGATTCATAAAGACTTGTTTCATTACTGGATAAATCAGTGCTCTAGCGGTTAATAAACAGAACGGCATGCATCTTGCGGAAGAACATTTTAGCCGGAGCTACTTCTCTCTATTTATGTCTATGACGAGTCACGCAGGCACTGTACTCCTCCGCAGCGGCTGCGATCCGCCAGTCCGAGTATAAACGCTTATTGCAGGCTTAACGTAGTAATTCAGGATAAGACAAAAACACGGTTTGAAAAAAAAAAAAGGCATTCATGATGCACTCGCTCATTGTATACATTTTGTAAATTCTGAACACAAAGAAGTTACGGACTGCGTCTTTATGAATGTTTTGAAGCATCAGATGTAATCGATACACTCGTTATCTGAAGGCAGCGACTTTCAAAAGGTGATTTACAATATTTTGGTTGCTACCGTAGACATCAGTGTTTATACTCTAATTATAAACTTTTATCTCCGTACTTCAGTGATCATTTGAATATTTGTAATATAAATATTGATACTGTGTGATTGTAAAGCTGTTTCATATTGACAACTGGTTTCTCTGGGTAAACGACAGCGCAAACAGATTTGAATGTTCAGGGGTGAGTTTTTTGTAATTTAGGAATAAGATCGCGTGGGTGTTTGAATCGAGATCTTTTAAAGATTAACTTAATCGTGCAGCTCTACTGTCTTTAATTTTCTCTCTCTCTCTCTCTCTCTGTGTTGATATCTGACGCAAAACGTATTTGAGTAGCGCGAGGGCTTTTCAGTGCATTCATTACTATTTTAATATGAGGTGAGACGTTGCTATTAAAGGATAGGCTTCCAGCACTTCGCCCACCAGAACCGTTTTCGGAACCGAAACTTAGGAATTACGCACGGTTCCGGTATTTTTTCAAAAACACTACCGGTTCTGGACAAGAACCGGTTCTCGGTTCCCAACCCTAGTCTCTCAAAAGTCTTGTTTAATCCATAACCCAAAGCTGATAATTTCACTGTCATAGAGGACTAAAGAAGCTAGAAAATATTCACATTTGAGAAGCTTAAATCATATTTGGACATTTAAAAAAAAAAATTACTCAAAATGATCAGTCATGTCAATGTCCTGTCCTAGGTGATCTGTCTCTAGTGTCTCCTCACTTCCCGGTTTTAATGAGTGCTGTTAGTGTTTTACTACAAAGTAATTGCTTTGGATGTGTGTGGGGATATTGCTTTTTATTATGAAGCACTTTGTTACACTTTGTTTGTATGAAAAGTGCAATACAAATAAAGTCAGATGGATTAACTAATTGATTAACTGACTAATCTTTGCAGCTCTACAAAGAGGCGCTGTCTTGAGCAGTCAACAGACACGGATGAAATGGGTTCAAGTGAGTCAACAATCATTCTAGATCGGTCCACAGAAGGAAGTGGCAGCCCAGGCTCAGACGGTAAAGAAAGTGAGTTAGAAGGTGAGTTTCAACTTTGCATTTACATATTTGCCCTTGTGAGGTATTTATATTTTAGATAAACTAATAAACCCACTTTATTGGTCAAGATGACAGTCCTGACATGACAGAAGTAAAAGGCTTTAAAATTCACTTTAGAGAATAGGTATCTGCACAACATTTGTACTGTTTTATTATAAATTTATTAACATTATTGTAGAAATTAAGTTTTAACAGAAATCTGGTATCAATAAAAAGCTGGTATTATATCATTTTGAACAGTTGTGTACAGCAGCACCTTTTAGTATCAGTCTACTGTGCAACATTACTTTCTATAACCTCTCCAGCATAGCAAATAATGTTATGCATTTAAAACCCATATGTCTCATTAGTGGCATTTTGCTCTTTTTAATTGTATGTAATTTTTGGTTCCAAAAATACCGAAATGATCCTTAAAGAACTTGTCAGAAATATGTGTGTGTTATGTTTTGAAGGAAAAAGAAGATCCCAAAGCCTACCTGAAGAAGCACCCTCTACCCTGTCCAGTCCTGATGGTGAGTTCGTCCAACTGCCTCATGTGTGTAGTGGGGGTGTACTTGTGTGCCTACATGCAATTGTTTGTGATTGCATGACCATATGAGTTTCGAGCAAATAGTTCTCATGCATTATTATGCAAAAAAATAATAATAATAATTTATGGCATTTAAATGGTTAAAATTCCAAAAATAAATAGGCATTTGGTAGTTAGGATCAGGGCTGATATTTGTTAAAAGATTTCATTCCATTAAAACATTTAATATTAATGTATGATTTTTATGGCAGTTTTGAAATATTTTTTTCATGCAACAACATGAGGAATATTAATTATGTATTTTTGTGTCTTAGCTAACAAGTCTGCAGATGTTGACAGTTCAGACACCAGTCAAGCAACCTTGGCCAAGCATTACAAGACCCTACATTCTTTGTATAAAAGAAAAAATCCAAATCACCAGGATGTCTCTCATCTCTTGGATTTGGAATTTGTAGCCAGGAGAGCATTCATTGATTCAAATACCGTTCGCGAGGAGAACAGACACGAGAAGGTTCTAGAAGCATATCCTTGTTTCAAGGACGTTGGACATGTAAGTCATTATTGACTGCATGATTAAAACCATGGTATCACACACAATGTTTAAAATACCAGTTTCCTCTTAAATTATATTATTCAAATGTCTCTATTGGTATATTTTATATTTCATAGGTGATGGAGGAGCTTAAACGCATTCTGGATGCCGATAATACCAACTTCATCAATGAACTAAAGGGAAGATGGCATGACTTCTGCCAGAAGGTGCAGTTTTTCGGTGTGTGGAAAAAGGTGTTGAAACCCCCAATGGGAATGGACAAAGGTAGGTAATGCTGTTTTGGTGTTATTAGTGAATAGGGTTTAGGGTGGACCTTCAGGCATGTTGTCAAGTACATGAGCTAGTGTTTTGTTGTCCTTTTTCGTCTATGATGGCTATCCCATTATTTGCTGATTTCTTTATTTTTCAAGCATTGTGTCTGTTGTATACCTTTTATCAGATTTGACCTTGTGTAAGTAATGAATCACTTCCTGTACAGCTGAACAGGCTCTTGAAATCTTACGTGTGCTGCCATCACTGTTCCCCTCCACCTCTGCTCCTCCAAAGAGGGTACGAGATGCGAGTGAGGCTCTGGTGCATGTCCTCGAGGTGAGCCGTGTAAAATGTTGTACGATCGTTTTGACTGCCGTATCGGAAAAAAATATAACTGAAGGTGCTGCCCTTGACGACTCCCAATGCATTTCCTATTCACGTACTGTATGTTCTAAGCCTTCAAAGACACCTAAACATTTGTTTTTAAAAAGAGGATTTTCACTGTGTAGATTTCTTGGCTGTCACAGTATGTAAAAAAATGGGTGCATTACATGGTAGCAGGTTTAATCACCCTAATGATAACCAAGCAAGACTAGCCATAGCCTTGTTTTTTACTTCTTTTGTAGACGTGTGTAAACAGTAAATGCATTGGGGATAGTTAAAAACAGCACTTTCAGATGGAGCTTTCTCAGTAACTTTGTGTTTGTAAACAACCCTCTACCCTAGGTTCCAAATGACCAAAATGCATTATCCTGACAGAAGGATGTTTGTGTTATCTGTTACAGGAAGGAGAAGATCCCAATTCCTACTTGAAGAAACGCCCTCTCTCCTGCCCAGTCCTGATTGTCGGTCCTTCCAACTTCCTCCTAGCGGTAGGAGATGTGGCAATAACCACCTTTCCAAAAGACAAGCTTACGGAGAGTGCTTTATACCTTATGGCCTACTATTATAGCCTACACCTGACTTATCCAAAGTGTGTAGCCACTCTGCTTTCAGTCATACAGACGGAGGTCCTCTTAGACACAATGCATGAGAGAGATCTCACATCGTCTTACAAGAAGAGCATGGCCGAGTGGAAAGCTTTTATTGGCCAATAAAACCAGTGGTCAGATATGATGTTAGGATAGCACTTCCTCTCTCCCTCCAAAGGTATGACAGTTCAATGTTCTATTGATTCTTGGTTGGAATTTGTCTAAGTTAGCCCAGTGTTAATTTGGGGTGCACGACAATATTAGCCAACATTCAGTGCAGATTCTGCTTAGTTTTAAGGTTATTTTAACTTTTCAGTAAATATTGAGTTTAAATAACTAATTGTCTCTTCAGCAGATGCAGTCACTAATTTAGTATGGTACATCCTTAAAGGATAATTTTGGTGAAAAATGAACCTGGGGTAATTAACACATGGTTACCGAGTCGATCGTTCCCTGCGATGCGTTTTCATGAAAATCGAATGTATAGAGTTTTATCTCTAAAAACAGATTAGCTCATAACACTAGTATATGGGGCACAGAGTAAGTAAAAATAAATCGCTAGTTAATACCACTAACAAGGCTCAAAATAGCCTCACACTAACAGGGTAACATAATGAGGGTCCCTACATGCAAACCGAAGCATTGAGAACTTTGTAAGTGTACAGACAGTTTAATAAGAAGATACTTTATAAAGACAGTACATTACGCGTTTACAGAGATGATCCATCTTGGAAAAACGAACGCCGTGTCTTGATTAGCCGAGACTGTTTTCCAAGATGGCTTCTGCATGTAAACGCGTAATGTACTGTCTTTATAAAGTATCTTCTTATTAAACTGTCTGTACACTTACAAAGTTCTCAATGCTTCGGTTTGCATGTAGGGACCCTCATTATGTTACCCTGTTAGTGTGAGGCTATTTTGAGCCTTGTTAGTGGTATTAACTAGCGATTTATTTTTACTTACTCTGTGCCCCATATACTAGTGTTATGAGCTAATCTGTTTTTAGAGATAAAACTCTATACATTCGATTTTCATGAAAACGCATCCCAGGGAACGATCGACTCGGTAACCATGTGTTAATTACCCCAGGTTCATTTTTCACCAAAATTATCCTTTAAGGATGATGTTACAAGGGTTAATGTTGTATTGAGGAACTAATTGTTCATGTAAGCTCAGAACCCTTAATTTGAATGTTACAATATTAAGCATTTGTATTAAGAATGAATGTCACAGGTGGAGCAGTTTTAGTGTCTCTGTGCTGAGTGCCTGTGCAAAGCACAGATTTTGTACGTGTATCGGCACATTTGTCGGATGTTTGGACCTGACCTTAACTGACATATTTGGCATATTCTATGTTTTCATATATCTGTTTCATAAATACTGTGAGCCAAAATGTTGAAAAAATTAAGCTGTTTCCCTTATATGCTGTTTAAATAAAGTTGGTTTAATGCAAGTTTATTTTTCACTTTTTCTGTCTTGTAAACCGTAGTTAATGTCTTGAATCTAGTAGGTAAAATGTCTTGAATCTAGAACAGTATTACTTTTGTTGAGCTTACAATAAGGTAAATACACTTGAGATGATGTCAGGATGGTAAATTATGGCTTATTATGGCAAAAGGGCACTGCCTAATACGAGTCAGGAATGCTAACTTCAAGACATTTTGTCTCAAAATGCCAGTTACCAATCTTATTTCAAGTCAGTGGTGACTTAAATCTAGAACAGTGTAACAATTATAGAACTAAAAATTAGTTAAAATACACTTGAAACAAACGGGATGACAAAAAAATAAAATGCTACTTTTGAGGGGAAAATACTATTTTTGAGCATGACAAGCTTATTATGAGACACAAAAACATCACAATACTAGTAAAATATAGCTAAAAATGAGTTTTCCCAGCTAATTTCAAGATCACTCATATCTTGTAAGGCTTAAATATAATGTCTTATTTCAAGAAATCTTACCAAGAGAATTTTCACTTGTTCCATTGGCAGATTTTTTTGCTTATTACAAGCAAAAATATCTTGTTTTAATTTTTTTTTGCTTATTTTTGGAGTGGCCTTTTTTCCAGTGCAGGGACACTATCGACTGTTAACACAGCTGCCTCAGGTATAAAGAGGATTACACCTGTGTGTCTCTACGACGTGTAACGTTTCAATTATTATTAGACTGTTAATTATTAGATCTTGGTAGAAGCATGCTGAATGCTGATTGGCTCACTGATGCAGATGAGATTCACTCCTTAGGTATTGAAATTTGGTATTGAATGACAAGGTATTTTTCAGTACTCTATGCTAAGGAGGCAATTCATTCGGTGCCTAAAAAAGTATTGAATTTGGTACCCAACCCTAACACAAACTATTTTACTGTTTGTTTCAGAAGAAGAAAGGCCACAACAAGGAATATACGGTAAAAAAATATACTAAATGTGTTTTAAACCTATAAACAATTGGAGCTAAATTACACAAATTTAGTTTCCAAATTTGAAATAATCTTTTGGTTTCCATTTCCTCAAACTGAACACTAATCTGCAGAATGTATAAAAAAAACGTCACCAATGTAAAGATGAACTTTTAAGTCCAAGTGGAAAAGATTTATTGATTTCTTTATAATCAAAGCATGTAAAAGGTGGAGTATGTTGTGTAATATTGTCCGTATTTTACCAGATGGGAGTGAGAACCTGTTGATCTGTGACAGTTTCTGTACCATGACTCAAGTGTTGTTGTTCTTGCAGATGGAGATCTTTACCTCACTATTGCAGAAACATACAACACTGATGTGAGAGTCCAGACCTGGGGCCGCCAGTGTGGCCGTAAAGATTCCTACTGTGTACAAAATCAACATCAAGTGATCAATATTAAATCTGTAAAAGCTGATCTGGGTAACGGGGAGGTTGAGTGGAAGGATGTTAATGATCATTCCAAGTGGTGTGTAGCTAAAGATAATAATAATCATTTGATCTGTATCGCTGATGTAAACAGAGCAGTCACCCAATACAAAAGGCCGGGGGGGGCACTGTGCTTTGAACATCAACAGGCAAGTGACCTATTTAAAGGTCTTATTGCTGGAACTAAGGATTGCCCAAGTCCAAGTCGTCGCCACTCGTTCACTGACCTTACTATTCCCTCTAAGAAAGCTAAACTTGACCCTGGCTCTGCCTGTGACGATGACTCTGATTAATGATCAATAGGATAAATACGCCTCTCCTCGCCGTCTACAAGTCCTGTTTTTTTCTGGTGTTTGGGTCTGAGTGTGTTTCGGTTTTTCACTTTATAATTATTATGAATTGACATATATTTCTAAATCCATAGTGAAATACAAAAAAGGGTGAACAGAAATATAAATAACTTAAAAAAAATTATAATTGCAACCAATTCAAGTCGGTGTTGATGTAATAAGTTAACTTAAGTCAGAGTTTATGCGTTTAACATTTTAAGGGTTGCCCTAGCTGAAATAGGTCTAATGATGTCATAAGTTAAAACTTCAATCTTACAGCTCACCGTCAGTAGATGGAAAGTCCGGCGTCGTTTTTTCAGGTAAACGGGAGGATGAGGAGGAGCGAGCGGCAGTTTTGAGTTCTCCGTGATAGATTCCACTCATAAGATATCTTTAATAATTGTGATTAATACTCTGGCTTCTGTTTTCCAGGAGCTGAGACACATTACTGTCCTGCTGGCAGCAGACTCGTTAGATTACCTTCTGATTTACCGCTACTCATTTACAACAGTTAGCCAGTGTAGCTATCATAATGATTCTTATAACATTACAAGTTCATCTGCCCATCAATAATATAGTCACCTTATATTTATATTATAACAGCAGAGGGGGACAGAGTGTCCACGTGAAGATGCTCCGAGGACGATGTCCCCCATTAGGCCGTAGGGCTTAGATTCAATTGGTAATAAAAAATAATGGTAACCAGTGGTGTAGTGGTAAAAAAAGAGGTGGGTAAACTATAAATTCTGGTGGACCACAACTTGGTCACCCAGTAAGGTGGGCCACTGCCTACCGGTGTATGTGTATCCTGATGACATCGCTATAGGTTATCATTTGATGGTACTATAGGGTATCACTGGTTGTTCCCTCATCATAGGTCACACAATCACTATTCAATTCATACATTAACCTAAGTTCTTGTTAAAGAGACTCAAGAAGGAATAATATGGTTGAAATCTATAAAGTTTACTAAATGACAAAACAGAGAGAACAAAAATATTTAAGAGAGATCGAGAGGGAGGCTTATATCCAGGGCTTCCAATGCAATGCACTTGTGCATAATGATTAGGGATTTGGGATTATTTTCATAGTCGATTAATCTGTTGAATATTTCCTCGATTAATTGATTAGTTGTTTGGTCTATCAGAAAAATGTGCATCAGTGTTTCCCTGTAGAGGGAAAAGTCTTTAACCTGGTGCAGGCTTGATTCCCTCTGAATCTCCTGTGCAGTTGGGTTTTGACATGCTCCCTACATTAAACCAGCTGCCTGTAATTCTTTTCTTTTTTTAAATCACTTTTTTGCCTCGTTTTAATGATTTCCTATTGCGGCAGAGATCAAGTTTCATTTTCGCGCAGCTTGTTTAGTAACTTCACGAGCGTGTGTTTTCTGCTCCGTGTGTGCGCCGTTCTCTTTGTTCCGTGTGTGTATGTGTGTGTGTCGGCGCGCTGCGCTCTCTGCTCAATGTTCTGCTCCGTGTTTGCGCTGCGCTTTCTGCTCAGTCGTTAACGGCCCAAATGCTCGAATCATGTACCGATCGGCGATCACGCACTGGAAAAGCAAAGTCCGCTCACATAACATGAAATTTAGAGGTGGATAAACGCAATGTAGAGGTGGATAAACACACTTTAGAGGTGGATAAACACACTTTAGAGGTGGATAAACGCAATTTAGAGGTGGATAAACGCACTTTGGAGGTGGGCAAACGCTATTTCCGAATTTTGGGAGGTGCGTAAACGGCGTTTACGTGCGTTTAGCCTCCACTACATCCCTGATGGTTACTATTATCAAGCCAATAATGTTGATAATAAGAAACAAACATACGTGTGCTGACATTGTGGGTATCCTGGAAGTAGTTTGACAGACATGATCCACACATACATTGTCTGAAAAGAAGTAATCATGTTTTTCCTAAATACTGTTTTACAGCCTGTTTCCTAACCAGTAAAATACAGACCCTTAGACAGCGTCTCTCACCGTCAGATACCCAACACTAACACCCCCCCTTCAGCGTCTGTCTGGAACGCAGCGGGCAGCTCAGCGGCTCCGTGAGATGACGTAGTGTTAGGAGAGACAACGGTAGCAACTCTAGAGAGTGGTAGGAAAGCTGAAATGCTGCATAAGGATGCAGGTTTTGGGGGGGATGGGTCAAACAATACAGGACTTTCCCCCAGGAGACCGGGGTTCAGGTCCTGTTCTTGTCCCGCGTGTCCCTGAAACGTACATTTTGTAACCCCACCAACCATCTTAACCTAAACCTAAGTGTCCTGTTGTTGTCAGTTAAACCTACGTCCAGATCCAAAGCACCAAAAAAGTGACACCAAAAGTGCCAACCAACCACATCTAAATCTGACTCTAAAGGAGACTTTTAGAGTCAAAAGCCACCTGACCAAGGGTCTGTATTTTACCAGATGGGAGTGAGAACGGGTTGTGTTTTACGGTGTTAAGTTTTTGCTTTAATCATAATGTTGCTTGAATTAAAGGGGACATATCATGCTAAACGCACTTTTTTAGCCCTTAAATGCATTTTGTTGTATATTTGGAGTGTTTAGAAGTACAGAAAAGATGAAATTATTCTCTTCAGGTGCTTCGTTGATATCTTTATATTCTGTTTTGGTTCAACCGGTTCAGATTTTTCTGTTATCTATGACGTTTTGTGAAGTAATATGTCACAGTATTTGCAGCGGAACAGCCAAATAAGGACACTGACTTCCGGCCCAACACTTCGAGCAATCCGCCATTTTTATTTCTCGCCTCAATTTTGTAGTCCAAGCTGGATGCAGAAGTTACGAGAGGGTAAGTTAAAATGTTCGGTTGTTGGATGTAGTAACCCACACGCTTCATTACACCGTCTAATGTAGATGAACTGCCGTGCTTGTGAGCATGTTTAACTGAAAGAACGAGCAAAGAGAGAGAGAGAGAGAGATACCCGGTCGCGCGGGCGCTCTCTCTATCTCTCGGAGCCAGGCGAAAGTGTAGCTAAACATGACTTCACCGTCTCCAAAAGACGCTGTCTTGCTCTCTCTCCCTCGCACATATTAATCAAAATAAATCGACACGGTGGTAAAAGGTCGGAAGACCAAAGTTTCATGTGTAAATACAGTAACACACCATTGCGATACATCCATATGAAGACGTTGTTCTACAGGTTCGTCGTCTTCATTTTCATCTCGCTCCGGCTCTGACTCTGGCTCGAACATGTAAGGCTGGCTGGACAAGTCTTCCGTTGTTGACATTTTGTTAATAACGTGTGAATAAAACGTTTCTGTGCCGCTAGATAATCCTATCTCTGCTATCAGACTACAAAAATGGCCGAACGGGGTGGAGTTGAACCTCTGCAACCTGGAGAGGGGGCGGGGTATGAAGTGTCTCAATATTTTTTAAAGAGACCGCACAAAAACGGGTTGCTCTGAGACGCACATCAGAAAAGGGGTAAAAAGGGGGCTTGTGGAGCTATAATAATGAGGAATTCAGACCCAAGCATTGCAGTTCCGCTTTATATAGACTACAAATGTATGATTTATATGTAAAAAGGAACAATTTAAAAGCATGATATGTCTCCTTTAAATAACCAATATTACTTTCATAGTACACACTCTTAACCAGTGCCGGCCCGAGCCTTTTGGGGGCCCTAAGCAGAATTTGATTTGGGGGCCCCCTCCCAACACGCGGAGTCACCTGGGCTTGACGATTATTGACACAATGTCACTCTATAATGTTACATTATAAATTAATACAATGAGGTTATGTATTAATACAAAATAAATACTTAATAAAAAATAGATATACTTAAAAATGTTTTAACTTTTTCTTTACTTTTTTACTAACTCTTTGAAACTTCTGAAAACAAATTGTCACAAAACATATAAAAAATAATAATTTGCAAAATATCCTTCAACGTTTTGCAACACTTTGCAGTTTGAATGATGTCTTGTATGAACATGACGGAGTATGTTTTTATGTTTCCACTGTTCGATCGCGTCCACGCCTCACACACACACACACACACAACTTAACGTGTGTTTACTGAATGATTATATAATCCTGATTCCTGAAACCAATCTTTCTTTGGTTTATTACACTTTTAAAGTGTTACATTTTATAATTTTCTTGAAGATCGTATTTTTCTTTTTCTTTTATCGTATTAGTATATTACACTCTTAAAGTGTTGCATTTATGAAGTATTTTATCACTTTGTGATTCTTCTATATATTTTAAAAAGTGTAGAACATTGCTCCCATTCTCCATGCACCATGTACTGAGAGATGATAAAGAAGTTTGAATGAGGTAATTATAACTTAATCTTTTATAAAGTTGTAAAAGTGCTATTGTGCTTTGCGAGGAATTGGTGAACAGTTGGCTGTGAACTAGGACTCGGTGCCTGATGGGAAAACAGCTTTCTGCCTTAAAAGTCCAACACGCAACGGAGGCTTGGTTCTGGAAGAGGTCAACAGAGACCGGGTCTTACAAATGGTCAACGTCAGCCAAGTCATACATTTAGTTTAGATACTTCAAAACGCAAATTCTGACTAAAAATGTAAAAGTCACACTACCAAATTGAAAACCCTTTTCATTGAATAAGTCTACAAATAAAGGCATGTAAAAGCAGTGTTGGGTGTAACGCGATACAAAGTAACAAACTACTTTTTCGGGTAAAAAGTAGTGTAATGCGCTACTACTGAAAATTTGGTAATGAAATGTAGTTCCTTTTTCATTTCGGCGCAACGTTACTTTTCCCAGGGACAGATTTGACAGCGACACTGCCTTCTCGGCTGCATGCTCACAAGCTCCACACAGGACGTGACAGAGGCTGGTAGCAGAGTAATCATGGCAAGTGAGAAGCAGCCAAAGCTAACTTTTGATAGTGTTTTAAGCTTCGTGGCTTTGAGCTCTCTGAGCCAGGCAGACACAAAGCTGACAACCTCAAAGATGGATGCAGTAGAGATGGGCTCATACATACACGCAGTGGACCGCTGCATGGACACGCAAGGATTTCACCCGTCCCTCTGTGAGGAGAGAATCTGCAGTGGAGTTCAGACATTTCACTGATAAACCAGAGACTGGCTTTATGGTCAAAGATAGCTTTTGTATAATTAACTTCAGTCTCTGCCAGAGACACCTGCTTTTAAAAGCAACAAAAAGTTACTTTCCATAGGGGGTAACTAAGTAAAGTAACGGATTACTGTTTTAAGAAGTAACGAGCAAACACTACTTTTAAAAGTAACTTCCTCAACACTGTGTAAAAGACATAAGAAACCAGCTCTGACCCTCCCTTCACTCTTGCTATGTTGTGTCATTATTGGCTGTATTACTGTAGCTAAAAATCATTTAAGAACCCAACAACAGCTCTGGTGTGTGACTTCATTCTCCGGGTAGGACAGTAAATTAATCTAGGACCCCCACACTACAGCTTACGCAACCGATATCAGACACACACACACACACACACACACACACACACACACACACCACACTTTTCAGGTAAGAGGGCTCTAATTGCCTCGCAGGGTTGTTCTGTCCACAATCCAAAGATAATCAGTTTAACATTATTAGGCCACAGGGTTCAAATCTGACCGACGGAGATCTTTCTCTCTCCCTCTACAAAACCTTTTTAATACCATACAACAACATATATTACTACAGTTCAGAATGGATCTCTGTCTGTATCATATGAAACTACAAGATCTGAGGAATCCACTGGTACCAATTGGGTCATGCTAGCTTTTATAGGAAGTTTGGCTACATTTTGGCGAGGGAAAAACTGGCATGGCCATTTTAAAAGGGTCTCTCTGTCTGTTGAGATATCTGAATGAAATGTCACTAAATACTCTCTGACTGTAGGGTCTGGAGAGTTCAACTTTGTTTTGTTATTCTGTTGTAGTGTGTTCATGTTCAGTAAAAAAGTACATTAATGTAACTGCTTTGGGGCAATTTTTTATGTAAACATTGAAACTTTTAATAATGCAGCAGGTAAGAGGGAACCTTGTAGAAATATCAGAGATAATTAGTTTTGCAACTGAAACATGACATTGAATATGGTCATGCAGAAAAAAAGAAATATAAAAAAGAATCTGTGATATTTCTACGTTTGTATGTGTCCACTTACAATCAAATCAAAACATTGTGCTTTTGTAAAATAAAGAAAATAAACAGGGTGTGCGTTCTGCCTCTCCGTCGCGGTGAACTTTTTTTTCTTGAGCACGTCTATAAACTGAAACAAAACTCAGCGAATACTTGTCACACATTTATGAGCCATATACCTTTATAAACATTTAAGTGTGTACTTTTAATAGATATGAATTACACCACATGCCTGTAATAATATAGCATAACATTTCACGTTCCTTGCAGTTCATTAATTATGATGACTATAAATAATACGATCAGACATACAGGTAATACAAAAACGAAATTACCTCATCCGTGATCATGATTCATTAATTCCATTTAGATACATCGCTAGATGGTGAAAACGCATTAAAAACGACATCTCCCATCGTCACCTCCTTCATAGCGTCATCAAGCTTCGCCTTTGTTATTGTTGGAAACTGCGCCCTCTTGTGTTAAAAAATTATCACATAGTGGAGCTTTAATTGAATGTGATAAGTTAGTAATGACAAACTGATTACAAAAGTAAACATATACATATTGTATACACGGAGGAGTTGGAGAACCAGGGTGAATTTGGGTAGAGCTTGGTACAGTTTGAAAATATTCAATAACAAAATGGTGAATCCAGTTCCTTTTTGACACAAATTTAGAAAAAAAATCCAATTTACCAAAAAGAAATAACTTTACGGTACAGTTAAAAAAAATGTAGACCCTCTCAAAACACAACCACACACGTCTGTCTCTGTAACGTAGAGTTTTTTCTCCGTGCCTTCACGCCCTGCAACGTTAGAGAGTCAATCACAGACATTAGATATTGGTAGAAGCATGCTGCATGCTGATTGGCTTAATGACGCTGAGACAATTTACTCCTTAGGTATTGAACTTTGGTATTTAATGACAAGGCATTTTTAAACACTCCACACTAAGGAGGAGGAGGAGAACTTCAGCAAAGTCCACTCTGAGTGGATATTTGGGTTTTATGTAACAGCATTGGGATAGTTGTTTGAGTAGAGTGATAAATATTGATTGAGTGATAAATATTGACAGAGTGATGAAGAAGAACAGGTCTGATCTTCCATGTTTCAGAGTGTTTCTGTTGGTATGTTACGGTCCGGTTAGTTTCACCGCTCAGTTAACCAGAGCATCACTGCTGTTGCTATGGTTACCTGAGGTTTTTAAATACCTTGAGACCAGCCAATCACAGACCAGTGTTTCCTGCGACGACTGTAAAATGATCTCAAATGTCTGTCGGATCAACTCTGACTCTATTTCTTTTAAAGAATAAAATCATCATTTATAGGTTCCCTGTAGGGTTCTTTAAATTCAGTTTAAGATTTCTAAATGTAAAACTTTTAATAGGACACAGAATGCAGCTTATTAATAGGGCTGGATTCTTGGAAATCTGTTTTCATTTAAACAATCCAGTATAGATTCATAAAATCGAATTATTGATCTCTGTGTGTATCATATGAAACTAGAAGACTTAACTTATTGCGATTGGTTTAAAGAAATGCCAATAACCCAGAGCACGTCTTCCTCCCATTCCCGAACGCTATGTGGCCTCACCAGACCTTATTCCAGCGTGCTTTGGAGGAGGGTCTGACATGTGAGACTAACCTCACGGTCATACAGGTCAAAGCTAAACTACTGCTATAATGATCATATTTACTCATTATTAGGGGGGTCAAGTTTGACTTTAATTTGAAAATTGATCAAAACAAGGGTTTTTGATTATCAAAATCAGAAGCAGGATTGGAGATTCCCCCAGAAAACGTTTCTCTCTCCATCGCCTACTGGTGCACATCTGAACAACAACTGTGTAGCTTAGCAGCCGGTATAATGCAGCTAGAGACACTTTATTTTGAAATGATGCTACAACACATTCCCATTCAAAGTGATTGAGTTGACTGTGACATCACAGGTGTTCATGGTCCTCTGGTCCTCACTGCATTTACAACCAGAGCTGTTGTCCCAAACTGTTCTCTAAAAGTAACTTTTGGTGATTAAACTACAAGATCAAACAGAAACAGTCATTACATCACAGAGGGAGCTGTTTCCATGATTTACACATTTAACATCTACAAGGTGATTACATTTAATTTTCTTATCAACATCACACTAAATAGAACTATAATAAAACACATTTGATCACCACACTCTCATACATCTCGACAAACCAATCAGGTCTGGCAGCTGCCCTGGGCTGCCATCCATCAGGCTTCGGAGGCTGACTTCATTGAAGCTTCTCAATTGGCTCGGAGGTGGTATGCTGCACCAATCAGTGTCCCCATCTCAGGGACCTCCAGGAACTGGGCGGGACTCCCCCAGCCAACCAATCTACCGCGCGGGTTGGCACAGCCTGCTTTGCATCTCAGATAAACACAATCAGTTATTTACACACACGAGGTGGCAGCCGTAGTAACACCTGATGTTTCAGAAATCCTTTGATGCATTTCATAATTAAATAAAATGCATGTCAAATCCTAAGAGAAGTTATCTCAGGGCACTTTACAGATATAGTAGGTCTAGACCAGACTAGATTCTCCCCCAGAGCAAGCATTTGGTGACAGCAGCGAGGAATAACTTTACTTTAAGAAAGAAAAAGAAAGTGAGAGAGAGAAGAAAGGGTGAGAGAATGAGCCCTTTGCCTTTTTATATGATCATACATGTCGGATACTCCCACAAATCAGTGATTAGATTCTCAGGTTATGAAGTCAGTATGAAGGTCAATTTTCAAATACATACACAAATATAGCTGCAAATATGACTTAAAATATATGAGACTAAGTGAAAACATAAGTTCCATCACGAAAACCATCAATGTCCATCACTCAACAGGAAGTTCCTTTCTTAGGCAAGTCTGTCCTGAAAAACAACAAACCCATCTGTAGTTAATGAGTTTACATCCAAAGTTTAAACTCATCAGAAGGATTGAATGTGTTCCTCATAATGACTCAGTGACACTAACAACCAACCTAACCTGGAGGTCTACACTTGATCTATCTTTAACATCAGCTGTAATGAAGAAAGATCTGACAAACTGAGTTTCTTCTTACAGACATTAGAACAGCAGCTTGTTTCTCTTCAACACATACTGTTGAGATGCAAGACCAGCTCACACAAGAAGTCAAATGATTTAGCTTTAAACTCTAAAAACACGTTTGGTTTACACTGTTTACACCAAATTTGATGGCTTGTGTGTGTCTGTACAGCGAGCAGCAGATGACGTATTAATTATAACCTGAATAACCTGTTCCTCAAAGTCAACCAGCGGCTTCTTCTTCTTCGTTGCGGGGCCTGCAGCAACAGGTGAAGGCACAGCCGTGCCCGCTGCATGAGTCATGGGCGTGCTGGAGGACAGTGTAGTAAACATGTTCTAGACAGTCCAGGTGTCGGTATGGGCGGAGAGCAGCAACAATATTAGCCCCCAGATGTTACCCAGACCACATTGTTCATTACTGATGCCTCAAAATCAATTGTTTGCACAGCGTGACCAATCACAAACATCTACCAGAGCCGCATATTTTACATAAGAAGAGCAAATTATAATCCTACATAAATATGAAGAACACAGACACGGTTTTACAGGGAAAACACAATCCAGTCGCTGCTTCCTAAAATAGGAAGGAAAGCTGGCAACAAAATAGCCAATGCTGTAAATGTGTAAATCACAACGCTTATTAATATCACTTCAGTATCAGTCAGCACAAAGATCTGACCATAATTACACTTGTGCTCTCCATTATCGTTCATTGCTTTAGCCTATTATTTCAGTTGCAACCCTGGCAGTGGGAACCGATCGTCGGAGGAAATAAAATATATAAAAACATAATTTAAACTGATGTGTCACATTTGCAACACACGGCTCAAGAAGCCAACAAATAGCCTATAAGTAATTCCCTCTGCTGAAAATCTATATCTTTCATAAGAATACCCATGCTGTGATTTTGCCAATAGCTGTCAAAGAAAAAGGTCATTTGACATCAGATTTAATAAACCTGGCTGAATGTAGGGATATCCCGACATCAAACTGTCTACACCACGGAGTTTTGACCGCGAACAACGTACGTTAGGTACAGTCATTATTAGCTAACAGCTGTAAGCATGAACTAGCTAACGCTAACTTTGTGAAGTTTATTAGTACCAGACAAAAAGACGACGTCTAACGTTATGTGGCAGACGTGTTGGCTTGCAATGGGCATAAATTTGAAAGTTTACACCAGGGAGAGAGAGAGTTGCCTCACCCCCAGAAGGCAGACTTAAACTCTAGCCCTCTAAGATACCCGACTACGCCACCCCGGAGGCAAATTTACCGGGGAATTGCCTGATAAGATTAACTTTAAAGCACACAGGTTCGGTTGAGATAAGACCAGAGACAGAAGAAATACAAAATTACAGTTTTTATTTGGGCACCATTAATAAATGTATTTAAATATACGAATCAAAATACACACAAACACACACAAATACATTCTTATAAAACTGAGTACTCAATGACTTAAGAGCAATTACACACACGTATGGTTGCCACCCACTAATAAACCAGTAAACTGAAACGGTGGATGCAAGAAAAAAATTCAAATTCACAACTCTAATCAAACAAAAGAAAACGTCCGGTTAACAACCAGTTCACAAAAACTTGGTTGACAACAAAATAATAAAAAAAACAAAAAACAAATCTACAACAAAAGAATACTAAATGTTTAAAGCAATAGGTTCACATAAACAAAACAAGAAAGCAAAACAGAATAAGCAAAAAATAATTCAAATTATATAGCGTTTACACCACTCAAAAAAAGAAACCAAATCAAGATGACTGCTGGATGGTTAAACCATTTGATGCCTCAAAGCGAGAGTAACGTTAGGCCATCGTATCGAACCTGCGGCACGCTAGACTTCCAGACAGCTGATGTTGCAAGTGTCCAGCTTTAAACAGAAATAAACACAATACTACAGCAGCACGTGAATGCAGTTCGCGGCAGATTACGCATCCATTCCTGCAGTCGAGCCAGCGAAGCACCGCGAGACGAGAGTCTGTAACGAGACCATATGCAGCACAATACTGAACGACAATCAGTGGTATAACAGTCAGCATATATGAAGACAGCCACAAAAGCCCCGACGAGAAACCCACTGCAATGTTTCTCCCTCCGTCTGTAACTAGAAACAAATAAAAATTTAAAATGATCAATCCAGACCCGTAGTGCAACAAACAATAAATTAACACAACCTACCGTTTAAGATGCATGTACAGGGCATTTAAACTCCAGGACGTAAAATCGATCGGTTACCACCTGCGTTGTACCGCAGGCTTCCTCAATCCACACTAGAGAGATACGTGAACCAAATAAGTACATAAAACCCAGTTTACTACAAACGTTCAGGAATACAGCTGTGACTGCAGCTCCCCAGCTAACACAAATACGTGACTGTTACGTAACTGCAACGTAATCTGGTGACCAAACTTTCGTCATGGCGACGTAATTAGTTACGTCGTGGCAACCGGAAAAGTGAAATTCCCAGATACGTTGCTACAACGTAACTTTGTAACGTTGTCAGCAGGTAACGGCGACGTCGTGGCAACGTTGTGGATCGACAGTCGTGTGTTGGTAACCAGTTGGTCATTTTAGTTTTTAATAATATGGGCGGACATGCAGTGGTCTAATTTAACTTGTCCTCATTGGCCCAAAACTATTTTAGAGACTTTTTCAACGACATATGAACGATATACAGACTCAAAATTTGGTTAATTCAGTTCATTTACTATAGAACAAAGCACAAACAGCAAAAACAGTATGCAAACAGGTTATACATTTAAATGAACAAGATTTTCCTCAAAAGCTTGAACATCAAACTACTCCTACACGTCTTCATTTTGGTGGCCCTAATAACAAAGCAAGAATAAGAAAAGAAAAATGCAAGAAAAAAGAACAGTTGAGTGTTTTCCCATTTAACATTTAAATACACAAAGCAATTAGCACTGAAAGATAGAATCTGTAAGCAGACAGTTTTGTTTAAAAATCGCTCGTAAGTTATGTTGTGGCAAGTGCATTATTTCCTTTTAAAATAATTTGATAACTTAATGACATGTATCACTATATTCTATAAAACCTTAGTTTGAAATCTTTTTTTTTTTGTACATTTAATAATACATATTTTGTTTTTCTTCTTCTGAAGTCATAATTACATAAAAAAAAATTTTAACTAGGAAACTAGGCCTATTTATGATTATTCCTTTAGGCAGCATTAAACTCCTAAAATGTCAGGTGATGGTGCAACTGTCCGAACAAATAAACAGATTAAGAAAACAATTTAAAATGGTGTCTTAATAATAAAAAAATAAAAACTATGCCATCATTTTAGGTTTGAAGCCTTTCATAATTGTTTTTTATAAATATCAGTAGTTTTAAAGCTGTTGAGATAATTGAGAAACTTTTGTCTGGCCATTTGTATATTCTCAAATGTTATGAATTTACAAGGTAATAACAGTAAACATGATAATGCATCATCCAGAGGAGCCTAACTGATCTCTTTGGCAGAGTGAAAAAGTTTGTAGAGCCCTGATAAAATACTGATAAAAACTGCTAATTTCAAGTATGGGTAGGTTGGTGGTACACTTTCCATGTCAGGTGGTACAACTACAATACATAATATTTTTGCTGTACCACCTGACATAAAAACTTAAATTAGTTTAAACACTTTAAAATATCATTTAACATCTGAAAATTGTTTAAACACATTGTCTTCAAGAGTGTTGATGTCATTAGAAGTCTTCCCAAGTGAGGCTGGATCCGAACTGGAGCTGCTGTAATCTCTGGAAAAATATGCTGAGCATCCTGAGATGGAAACAAGGAGACAACAGGAGAAAGATTAGCATTGCTGCTGTTCATATTATTTCAGGCAAAAGATGGTCATGTGCACTTTTTACTATTTCATCACATATAGTGCAAGATTATGAGATGTGTTAAAGGGATAGTTCACTTTGAAATTAAGTTTTGGTATGTTTTAGCTTACCTCAAGGGCATCCAAGATGTAGGTGTCTTTTTTTCCGCAGTAGTTTCAATTTTGATATTTTTAGGTCAAACCGTTCTTGTCTGTCAGTCATATAATGCAGGTCTATGGTTACTGTCTCAAAGAGCATGCACAGAGTCCAAATTAAAACAATTCCCCGTCGTCCAAATTAAACAATTCCCCATCGTATACACATTGATGGCCTAAGACACGAAACGAGCGGTTTGTGTGAGAAAACGAACAGTATTTATATCGTTGTTACCTCTTGAACACAGCCGCGTCCAAGTGATCTGAGGGCGCGGGCGGGTATAGATATATACACTAGATGTCGCCTTGGCTACTGCAGTTCATTGGAACGAAACCGTAGCCAAGGCGACATCTAGTGTATATATCTATACCCGCCCGCGCCCTCAGATCACTTGGACGCGGCTGTGTTCAAGAGGTAACAACGATATAAATACTGTTCGTTTTCTCACACAAACCGCTCGTTTCGTGTCTTAGGCCATCACTGTGTATACGATGGGGAATTGTTTAATTTGGACAACGGGGAATTGTTTTAATCTGGACTCTGTGCATGCTCTTTGAGACAGTAACCATAGACCTGCATTAAATGACTGACAGACAAGAACGGTTTGACCTAAAAATATCAAAATTGAAACTAGTGCGGAAAAAAAAGACACCTACATCTTGGATGCCCTTGAGGTAAGCTAAAACATACCAAAATTTAATTTTAAAGTGAACTATCCCTTTAATTGAATGCTTAGCTAAAGAGATGTGTCTAATCTAGATTTAAATTAGGATAGTGTTTCTGGGCCCAAAACATTATCAGGAAGGTTATTCTAGAGTTATTCCCTTACATTCTATTGAATTAATAGGAAATCGTCTGATTTTAAAAAGAAAACATGGCCTAACGAGTCAGCATTTTAATATTTGAATACTATACATTCTTACAATGCAAACGTCCTAAACATTTCTGAGTATTATCAATGTTGAAAACAGTTGTGCTGATTAATCTTTTTGTATAAACCAATGTAAAAGTTTAATCCATTTTCTTTTTTCTCTCTCCGGGATTCATTGTTAAATAGACCCAACATATACACTACTGTTCAAAAGTTTGGGTTCAATAGAGTAAAAATAAAAAAAATCATATTTTATTCAGCAAGGATGCATTAAATTGACCAGAAGAGAGAGTAAAGATTTCTGTTTCAAATAAATGATGCTTTTTTTGTTTCATTCATCAAATAACCATGAAAAACACAAAAATATGAAGCAGCACTGCTGTTTTCAACACTGATAATAATCTTAAATGTTTCATCTATGGTTTTAGTTTTACTTATTCATGTTGCTCATACAGTGTCACTTAAGTTTGGATGTCAAAACTTTCTTAAAATAAATTAAACAAATAAATGTAAATGTAAATATGAGAATTTAAAATAACAGATGCATGGTGATGTACAGTAGGTGACAAAATATTGTGAGAAAATGGATATGAAGTTATTTAATAAGCTTCCTCACTTCACCTGTTTCCAACTTCTCTGGCAGCAGCTTTCTTCAGAAATATTGAAGTCGTGGAGCTTCCCTCTGTTGTAGAAGGATTATTTTGTTGCTCCTGAAATCACAGAACTAGTTTTATCAATTTGTGTTTACCATTGAGCTAGTTTCAGCCAATTTTCACACTCCATGTAACGTTAAGTGACGTCATCGAGTACGTTTATGTTAAATACGTTTATGTTAAATAAATTAGCTCACTTCCAAACTAACTTATTTTTTACAAAACTATCAAAACCTCTCATCTACCCATAAGATGTGATTAAAATCCTAAACTTTCATATCAAAAGCTCAAGCTATGAAGTTAGCATAACGTTAACGTTATCTCTTCTGAAAACGGTTAAGATGCTAACGGACTTTTTCCTAAGACACTAAACCATTTCTATAAAGCAAATATTCAACAGAAGCGTGCCAATTACAAGTACGAGAAGTGTCAAGAACAGTTGTGTGTATTATTTGTGTGATTTTAGAGACTAAACTCACCTGAAAGCAGTGAAAACAACAGCGAGAGACGGAGTTCTGCCGCTTTGTCAGTTGCAGTCAGTGGGGCGGTCGGTGACGCGCAGTTTCCATGGCAACTCATCTCCGCTCCAGTGTTTGAGTTCGACTCGAAGGTTCACGCGCACGCCCATTAAAACGTCAAAGCCACGCAACATTTACAAACATAAACATCTAGAATTATAACCTTACTTGAATAAAATGAACGTATTTCAAACGTACAGTACGGAATACTAAAAAAACAATTGAAACAAATAAAATATTTCATAGAAATGCAGTCTGATAAGATGGTAATGAAATTACGGGCCCGTGACGTTGCAGTTCCGTTGCCAGTAAGTCATGAAATTACCAAGTTATTACGAATAGAGTACGTATCTGGAACGTAGTTGGTTATCTTATAACCTTAGGAGGACATACTGACGACGTTGTGGGTTGGTAGTATGATCAGGGGCGTAGTTTGTGGGGGGGACGGGGGGAGATAACCCCCCCAATATTTAAATCTATGCATTACAACCCCCCCAATATTTATACCATGATCACAATATCAAGAGGCATTCCCAAACTTCAACCCCCCCAATGTTCAAACCAAATCTACGCCCTTGAGTATGATGGTAATGAAATTACGGTCCTGTTACGTTGCAGTTCCGTTGCCAGTAAGTCATGAAATTACCAAGTTATTACGAATAGAGTACTATCTGGAACGTAGTTGGTTATCTTATAACGTTAGGAGGACGTACTGACGACGTTGTGGTTTGGTAATATGATGGTAATGAAATTCCGAGCATACGACGTTGTAGTTACGTTGTCAGTTGGTAAGTCATGAAATGACCAAAAAGTACGAATAAATTACGTAACTGCGACGTCGTGTGTTAGCTGGGTCCTTACCAGACCAAACACTCCCGCGACACGCCGGAAATGGATGACGTCACCCGTGACTAGTAGACGCACCTTCCTACCACACCCAAAGCGATCTTTAAAAGCCACGTAAAATAAGGCACGCCCCAGAGAGACATTAGGTGTGTTCGACATCGGCTGCGGCTGGATGCAACCGATCGGCGAGAGTAGCCGCGTGCAGGCGGGGAGGAGCTGCAAACGGAGACGTGAAGTCGGACACTTTCTGGTTCCCGTAGTGACTGCTCACGTGGTATTTGCATACTTTACCACAGCTGAAGTGAAATAAATGCAATATTTGACAAATAATACACAGATTTTTCAGATACATTTTTATTCAATACTTTATGTAGGCTACTGCTTCATACAGCGTCTGTTTGAACAAGAATAAAGTTCAACATAAGCTGTTATAAATGAAGTGGAGTCTACATTTTTAATCTGTTTTATTTGATAAACATGACACAATATAACATGACAACGACATGAAAAGAGTGTTTACTGTTATAATAAACTGATTTGAGAGCTTTAGAAGAACTAAAGGTGTTCGAATAAACACGAAACACACGTGATCGTTGTCATGCAGTGAATCCGGCCAATCGTGGAACAGCTGTGTCGTCATCCGCCCTCGTGCAGCCCAATGCAGCCGCTCTTGAGAAGCTGCGCTGGCTGAGTTCTCCGGCTACTCTCGAATTGCCCTCGCGGTACTTTGATGGCATACGTCACAGTCACGTGGCGTCGGCGCTGCATCAAGTCGGACAAAATTTCTAACCGGCATGCACTGCTTCAAGTCAGCCGCCGATCGGTCTGCGCAGAGCTGCATGAAGTCGAACAAGCCTATTATTCTCATTGGCTACAGTCATATGTTAACAAACTGCACATGGAAACATTATTCGCGATGTCTGCCATCATACTCCTGTCTCTTGTCTACACCCTGTAAGTTAGCATGTATTAATATATGCATTTGAGCCGATACGGTGTGGGAACCGAGCAGTGGTACGTCGTTATGTCGAACAGCCGGTGGTGGTTTGGGGCGAAGAGCGGGTTGGCAACGCTACCTGGTGTCAGTGTGGCTGTTGTAATGCGATGCCCACCGTGTCAGAGTCCATCTGCTTTAAATAACATATAACGTTAGAATCGGTTAAAACAGTTTGTGTCTTGCGTCAGCACTGATCCACAAATAACTAAAGTTTGGACATGCCTGACACAGTCCCTCCGACTCGAAATAAACAATATCCCGAAGTATATGTTACTCCAGTAACTCCAACAGTTTACTGAACTGAGACCTGTTGTCCTGAGAGAAGTGATGAGCACTGAGCAGCTGATACTGAGCATGCGCGCACTTATGATACTGAGCATTGCATACCTCGAACGTAAACACAGAGGTTCTCGAAAGAGGCGTGTTCGACTCGGCTGGTCGGCGTATGACATAAAAGTATCGCGAGAGCGATTACAGAGCTGATAGGTGTGTTCGACATCGGCTGCGGCTGGATGCACCCGATCGGCGAGAGTAGCCGCGTGCAGGCGGGGAGGAGCTGCAAACGGAGACGTGAAGTCGGACACTTTCTGGTTCCCGTAGGGACCGCTCACGTGGTGTTTGCATACTTTACCACAGCTGCAGTGAAATAAATGCAATATTTGCCAAATAATGCACAGATGTTTCAGAGACATTTTGATTCAATACTTTATGTAGCCTACTGCTTCATCCAGCGTCTGTTTGAACAAGAATAAAGTTCATCATAAGCTACTATCAATGAAGTGGAGTCTACGTTTTTTAAGCAGTTTTAATTTGATAAACATGACACAATATAACATGACAACGACATGAAAAGAGTGTTCACTGTTATAATAAACTGATTTGAGAGCTTTAGAGGAACTAAAGGTTTTCGAATAAACACGAAACACACGTGATCGTTGTCATGCAGTGAATCCGGCCAATCGTGGAACAGCAGTGTCGTCATCAGAGCTCCTGCAGCCCAGTGCAGCCGCTCTTGAGAAGCTGCGCTGGCTGAGTTCTCCGGCTACTCTCGAATTGCACTCGCGGTACTTTGATGGCATACGTCACAGTCACGTGGCGTCGGCGCTGTATCAAGTCGGACAAAATTTCTAACCGGCATGCACTGCTTTAAGTCAGCCGCCGATCGGTCTGCGCAGAGCTGCATGAAGTCGAACAAGCCTGATGGCTCCACATGCTTTCTAATCGCTCTCGCGGTATTTTGATGTCATATATGGCGTGACTTCTCATGATTCGTTAATCCCGACAGCTGTAATAGTAAAAACGTATAATAGCTGTAATAGCGACGTCCCGCGTGACGTCCCGCCACTTGGAGCAGCCATCTTGACGGAATAGAAAATGCTGCTAAACCGCCAGTGATACTACAGCTCGTCACGAAATATTCCTGTCATGCCCGAGCGATGCTGTGCAGTTGGATGCGATCAGATACGTGATCATACAAAAGGAATATCTTTCAGGACAGGACCTTATTACAGAACGTAGGGCCTAATTATATGAACGCGTCACCACCACATTAGCACCAAAAACATTTTTATTTTTTCTATAATTAAATAAACTAATCGAATATTCAAAAATCGTGACTCATCTCTGCATGTAATCTCTTGTTTTTCCCCCCCCAAATCTTCACTCACGTCTCGATTTTCTAAGTGGATTATAATTATAAACGGTTCATATTCTTTACTGTGGTAAAGTAGAAAAACGTTGTAGGTCAGATAGCCTACATTTTTACTTGCACGTCAGATTCATTTTAACACAGTTTGTGCTTGTTATTAGACATGTAAGGCGCGTCAAGTTTATTTGTAAAGCGCGTTTCACACACGCGGGTGATTTTTATTTTCGCTTTCTCTGGCAGCGCAATATCAAACATAGCTTAAATGTCTTGCCCTTGTGGAAGATTAAATTCGCTCTTCATACAACAAGTAGAAAACATGAAGATATCAGAAAATAGATCGATGGTCTCTTTCCTCCTCGTGTCCCACATCCCTCTCAAAGCGCAGTTCGGTAGGCTTCATGCGGAATACGCGTCTTTGTGTGGAATTTATTAAACAATCTTTTTTTTTTTTTTTTTTATAGATTTAACTTTATTATATTATTTAAGTTTCCAATATTTACTGATATTTATTTCAATGCTTTACAGGCTTTAGTGTGTTGCTTCTTTGACGGAATTGCTCAAATAAACACTTTTTTGCTCAAATAAACACTACATTTTTATTTAAATTTTCAAAACAACCCCCCAACCACCGCAGGTAGTTGGTCCATTACCACCGCAGTGGTAAAAAACTGCCACCGTCACAGCCCTATAACCCGAAAGTAAAACAGATCATTTTATAATTCGCCTAATAGATCCATTGCCGCTGAGTAGCTGACGGATGTATTCCGTCAAAATGGCTGACATGCGGCTAGGGGTCACGTGACTGGGATATCCCTATAGACCATTTCAACGGCCTTTCGTCTGTTTAAGGAAGTGACGCATTTGGCCCTAGGACGTTTCCGGTTAGTTGTCGAGCGCATTCAAAACAATGGCGGGATGCGCTTGATGTACAGTGGGATTGCGATAATTTATTTAATCCTGCTATTTAGAATATCTAAATTAAAATTAGGTCCTTGTTGCTCGTTAGTTGGGTCCTCCTTCTGGCCCGAAACAAACTTTTTTTATTTTTTATTAAAATGTTTAAATTCCTGAAAAACGCGCCTGGATTGCATCAGTGAAGCGAGAATAAAGAATACGCAACTAGCAATATACAGCACACATTTCGATTCTGGTAAGTAAAATACTCCCACCCCCATTGGATTATTTGTATTTCTTTACGTTAACTGTTTATGTATGCTGCAGCATAATTTAAGATAGCTCTGTTCGTTATTGTTTACATATAAACCTAGCATTTTGACGCGTGTAATTTAGTGAAAATAGGCCAAGCTTTTATTTCCGTCTTTTCCCCTAAATGTTCTGTGGGCTGTAATTAAGTAGGAGTTAACATTTGTTGGCTAGCTGTCTAGTTAGTTGACAACTGCAGTAAGTAACACATTACTGAAGAACTTTTTTCATTACTTAAGCTTGGCTAATGTTAATTCCAACATTTACTATAGTACACATATAAACTTGCCTTGCCTTGCCTACACAATAGTAGCATTAGTTCTTAAATATTGTGCATTAACCAGATTGAGTTAATAATTGTTTTTCTGCTTTTGTCTTCAATAGGAAAGCCATCATTTGTAATTTAAGACGTCCAAGACTACTACAGGGAGACAGGAACGACAGCCAAACCACATGTGACCTACACTGTGTGCAGAATTATTAGGCACCTTGATTTTCTGATCATATTTTGTTTTTCAGACACATTTTTACCAATTCAAAACCACATTAAGCTTAATAACTACTATTCATTTTGTATTTAATATATTTAAGGGATATATAATTGTACATGAAGACTGGAAATGAAAACGCCATATATACAGGTGTGCATAGTTATTAGGCACGTTTTCTTTTACAGATAAAATAAGCCAAAAAAGAGATTTAACTCAGACTGAAAAGTCACAAATTATTAAATGCCCATGAGAAGGAGAAGGAGCATGACCATTGGACAGTGAAATCCTCATTGGGTCAGCAGGGTCAGACAAAATCAGGTGGAGAAGAAAAGTCACATGTTAACTGCAAAATAATAAGTGTGAAACCATCAGGAACCCTTTAGTCTCCAGCACCACCATTTTCCAGAACTGCAACTTACCTGAAGAGCAAGATATCAGGATCTCAGAGACTTGGGTTCACAAGCTGAAGTGTAGTAAAATACATGAAGACTGTTTTTATAGGCTTTATGGACAGACAGATTGGGACTGACTCTTGAAGGACCAGCATCACATCCTCTTGTTCCACTGTTTGAAGAATTCATCTTCATCGATAAGTTTTGGGAGTTAATTTTTAAAAATGAACTCCTAAAACTTAATGCCAGATTCTGGAAGATTAATTCTTCATGTATTTTACTACACTTCAGCTTGTGATTCTTAAGTGTGGGGCATTTTTTAGTATTCTTTACCTCTCTCTTTTGGCTTATTTTAACTGTAAAAGAAAACGTGCCTAATAATTATGCACATCTGAATATAAGGTTTTTTTAATTTCCAGCCTTGATGAACAATTCTATATCACTTATAAATGATTAAATACAAAATGAATTGTAGTTAAGATTAATGTGGTTTGGAATTGGTAAAAATGTGTCTGGAGAAAAAAATATATGATCAGAAAATCAACGTGCAAAATCAATAATTCTGCACACATATGAACCCCCAGATGTGTTTGAGACCTTGAGGATTGATATTGACCCCCTTTGTTCAGGGACTCATAACTCCATTTCTGTTTGTCAAAAAAAGTCTGTGAAATGTGTTTTATGTTGTTGTCTCAGTTGTTGAAGCAGATTATGTTCATACAAGTATTTATTTACACATTAAGAAATTTGCTGGAAATAAAAGCTGTTAAAAGTGAGAGGATGTTTCTTTTGTTTATGTATTTTTAAATATATACAGTAGTCAACATTTGAAGTGGATAAAAACCTTTCATCAAAGTTAACATTAATTTTGAACAATACCCGTTCTTGCCTTAGGACAACTTTGATTAACTTTTTTGATCCACTTCAAATGTTGACTACATAAATACACACACAGCTAGCAAATCTGTATGTGACTATACTAACCATAAAATAACATTTTCCCTTCAAGGACCTAAAAAGTGTATTCTGTATGTTTTATTCTTAATTTTACAATTATTAATCTTCACGTATACATTTCTCTTAAATGACTAATACAGGTTTATGCATTAGAAAAAAAAGACAGCCAGCATTACATTGCTTTCACCTTCTATTTATTTGTGACCACATGAGGGGCTCAGATAGGACATTTAAACCCTCTCGCACACCGTTCCACAGCAACACACTTCACCCAACTAAGCACACACATTTGGAAACGAATGAAATGAGTACTGGCATAACTTAAAGCGATTTTTACTGAAGTCCGTTTACTAGCGTACATTTAGCGTTGTAATATACATGCATGTTCTGTAAAGCTGCTCTGAAACGATATGTATTTTGAATAGCGCTGTACAAATAAATATGAATATTTGCATAGATATGCCAGCAAATGCAAGTGAAATGCCCACTCGTAACCTCCCCGGACAAACCATGATATGTACGTTTTTGACGCTGTTTGACTTGCTTCATCTTCACCAAACACAAGACAGATGTCATCAACATTTTACGAACGAATGTTCCCAACCTTTCTGCTAAGAAATTAATTGTAAGTATCCAGACTGCGATAAGTTTTATCGCATTTATCGCATCTCTCGTGTACACGCAAGCAGCCGCAACACCCAATCGGACTAACTTACTCAAAAAAAGTAAACGTTTTCCAGATAGTTCCACATGTAATGCAAGATATTTAATATGCAAGCATGTCAGCCAATCACAGCAGTGGGCGTTTACACTTAAGTCTCACACAGACACGCCCCTTAAAACAGAGCGTTCAAATTAGATGAAATCAGGCTAGGAAATATTTTTTTTCTAAATTATAACAACTTTTGATCTAAAAAACATATTAACATTATAAGGGCACCCCAGGAAACATTCTAAAATAATAAAATAATCCATGCAATGGGACCTTTAAGTGAGCCGTCCCATGCAGTGGAGAAGCGCCATCAGCGGCCCAATGTAGTGACGAGGTGTGCACGAGGGGGGGAGCGGCCCGATAACACAAGCGTGCACGCATTAAGTTACACAAGCACTACACAGATGGTCATTATGCAAGACACACTATTTGTTAACATGTCGTGTTAAACACGATTACCTTCATGTAAGGATGGCTGAAGCGAAACAGTCGCTCCGAAGCTTTGCGAGATCCCGAAGCGCAGATGTGTCGAAACACTGATCCGAAGCGTGATTCGAAACACCCATGTCACGTGACTATGACCAAACGAAGCCTCGAAGTGTTTCACTAAGTGTTTCATCAGGGCTGCGTTCAGCCCCGACAAAACGTTGCACAACGTTTTTTAAACAGAAACGGTGATGCGTTGAACACACTGTTCTGATGACGCAAGAGTTGCAACTATGGCAGCTGAGAAGGCCATTCTTTGTGTTCTTTGTGAAGAATTTTCGGAGCCTGATGAAGTCGGTATAAATATGTGTTTAATACTACAAAATATGCCCGATGTTACAGTTACTGCACTTGCCGCCCAGAACAAAAGAGAACATCCCAATCGAGTGAAGGGATTGCTGAAACTGAAGCACACATCTTACCTAATGCAGACTAAAACACATTTAGCCTCACATACTGACTTTATTTGTAGTTCATACTGTTTTAATACCCTGTATTTTCTTTCTCATTTTTAGGAAAAGCACTTAATTACCATTGTTTATTTCTATACCAAATGTCATACACTTGCAATGAAGCTAAAAATATAAACAACTACATCATTATGTTGATATCCTATATTTTTACAATAAAACTTTCGACAAACATGTCTTCTAATATCCTCAGCTGTTGTGTATACCGAGCTGCATGAACACATTTGTAAATTACTTTCCTTGAACCCATTGTGCGAGTTCACTTTAATACCACGTGCTTTATATACATGTTGCTGCTGATTGGACTGCAGTTCTGACACACCCACCAAACAAGAGAAAACGTATCTCAAACCCCGTTGCACACCGGTGCACGCCGTTTCCAGGAAACATGACGTTCAACCCGGAAACCGTAGCAAAACGTTGCGCACCGTTTTGAACTTGAACGTGCCCCAGGTGTGGTCCGCCGAATCAGCGTTTGATTGGAACGGTCGGGAACAGACCACACAATCGCACATCTGTATAAAAGTGAAATAAACGCATTTTGACCTTGTGGGTTTTTGTGAGAGGATTTTTTCAAAGGCTGGAGAAATTATCTGTAAAAAAAGAAGTAGGCTAAGTCCTTCCACAGCAGATAAATTAATATTTTTGAATAAAAATCTCTAAAAAAGTGAGACATTGTGGCTTGATTTCTTTTATTAATATTCATTTTTCATGACCAAAATAACATTATGCACAGTGAGGAGCCTATAGGTTACAAGCTTCACATATTAGAACATTATAATAATAAAAAAACAACACATTTTTTTAATGGCTCGTCAAGGTTGTTTCAGATCAACACCTGCAAGTGACCACTAGGTGTCACCGTTGAGACGGGTGTCGGATTGATTCGAAGCCTCGAAACAATATGGCACATTTGGTTCAACTGTTTCATTGGTTCACGAGGCCTCGATTTTGCCATCACTACCTTCATGATGATGACACTCATCAACGGCCTCTGTCGACTCGTCTCGAACTCCTCTCCTGACCCGGAGGCGCGTGCGCAAACATGAGAGAGTGACATCAGCAGCGAACAGCCAATCGCATGCCCTGAAACAAGAGAACCGTAATTCACTTCTCGCGAGAGACTAAGCGCTATTCAATACTCTCATCTGAAGATTCGACTGAAGAATATTAAATACATAAATGCATTTAGACAGCTAGAAGAAAATATCTTGCTAAATCACTATAATATGATTAAATGCCCAAGTAACATTTATTATTATAAAAGGATTATCACCATCATCCCTGGAATAAATAACATTTTTACATATTATATTTTTGCATAAGATACTTATTTCTAACGCTATATATATATCCTTCTCACCAGTCTTAAACTTGTGTGCCTGTGTAGACTTTATATGCAAAAGCCTCTGAGGGCCGTCTGACAAATTCTTATAAAAGAGCATTTTTATCAGACATGTCTTAGGTTCAGTAATGTCACTGTAGTGTAAAGGTACAGGTCCTGTTCATCTCCAGTAAACACACAGGAGCCTGCTAAAGAAACTCTCCTTCAGAAGATCTCAGACGGAGATTAGAGGATTCTGCATCTGAAGTCTTCATCCTCTGAGTGCAGCTGATGATGATGTTCTGAAGTGTATGTACATCAGTTGTGTTAATGCAGTTTAGTTAGTCTAGTCTTGGTAGGCCAGTACACAGACAACTAAAAAAGGTTTGTTTCTGTTAAGGTCTTAAACTCTGGCTTGCAGTGAACCATCCTATTGGACTCTGAGAAGAAGAGAAAGGGCAAGGTGGATCAGCAACTGCAGACGACACAAACTACAGCTTGGGGAGAGGAGTTGGGCTTCATGCACAGTGGCAATACCTGTCAACCGTGTTCCTCGGGAGCCTCCGCTCTGCACATCTCTCTTCACTTCAGGCTATTGGACTGTGGACTTCACAGGATCCCCATGATTCCAGCTCGAAGGGAGCATATCTTTTACATTCAGAGGGCATTAAAGTGCACGAGACATGCTCTTAAACTGTATTTATTTATAGAGGTATATTACATCTCACTTCAAGGCAAGTTAATTTATATAGCACATTTCATACACAATGGCAATTCAAAGTGCTTTACATAGAAGAAATTAAAATAATAAAAGGAAATAAGAATAAAAACAGTTTAGAATAAAAACGAGTCTCGGAGGCCAGCGGGGAGAAGGAGGACATCGAACATCGGCTCACTCTTAATAGGCAAGCTCAGATGTTGTACAGATATGCATTAGATTTGATGGCGGGAAGTTAGTCAGGTACGTTACAAGTACTAAGATAACATGTTCATATGAGGTAATAATCAAACGTGCGGTAATACCAACAGCAACGTGCCGTTTTCAAAAGCAGTTAGCAGATATAATAGCTTGTTAAGAACTTAAATGAGGTTTAAACGTTCAGTTAAATAAGTCTTGGCCAACCACAGAAATGTGCACGAAACAACGTGCGCACTATAGTTAACTAACAGGTGATTTCAGTCAACATTACGTAATTTCAAAGTTATTACATAACCGATCACAAACGCTATTAGTATAAAAAAATATTTGATTTATACACAGGCCAATCTTTCCTCACATCTGGTCAGGACACATTCTCCGCGCAGCATCACAGCATGTTCCTGTAAATATATTTTCCTTCCAAATGTGAAATTTATTTCCCAACTAACCTGTCACAGTCCTCATTAAAAGTGTTTTTTCTCTTACTGATCATATTTCACACCTGTTGAATTTACATTTTGTAATTAATTCGACTGATAAATACATTTACGAAAACTAAACATGGTTTCATTATAGTAAAAATTTAGTAACCATGTTTTTTTTCACGGATTGATTACCATTTGTATTAGTTGTACTAAAAATACCATGGTTAAACTATGGTTAGCAAAACCATGGTTGATTAGTGGTTACCATGTTTTAACTACAATAACCATGTTTTTCTTTTTTTTTTGGTTTTATTTGTAGTAAAACCATGGTTAATTTTCGTAAGAGCAGTATTAAAATTGATGGATGAATGTGCAGTTGCAGCTGCCTTAAAGAAATGTAATGCTGTTAAACATTTAATTAATCTTAAACTAATGCGTTGACAGCGCAACTGATTTGAATAGTAAGAATTTTGCCATAATTGTGTGAATTACATACAGTGAAATGATTGTCAATGAAAACTGACACAGAAAAATATTTAATATAAATAAATGTTCATTCTGACCTTATTCACACACACACACTGCAGCGTCGTGGTCATCAGTTCAGTCGAGCACTGGCAGCGTGTGGTAAAATAATCACATGTTTACGAGCCACGGCTTATGTTGGATTAAAAAACGACAAGTTGCTTTGAGTTTGGAGAATCCTGTGTCCCGTAATCATCAGAATATCTCTTCTCCTGTCTCTGAAATTGTCCAGATTTAGAAATCACTCTGCGGATGCTCATTTTAAGAGGTGTTTAGTCAGCTGTGTGTTAACAGCACACTGAAAACATACATAACCGGAGGAAAATACACTGCTTTGGCGAGCACTTCCGGTAATCTGTTCCGCTGGGATAATAAAGGTCTGTTGTATGGTGTGGTTTCCTGTCATATGATCAAAACTTTGCTTCATGCCAACTTTAAGCCTGAGAGACTTGACTATTTCTTTTTTCTTTTTTATAAACTATCTTTTTTATTGTAGGTATGTTGGTGTTGACGTGAAGATGAAGTGGACTTGTAAGTACTGCATTTTTGACAGTACAAAAAGAAAACTGATCATTCAGCATTACAGATTAAACCATGGACATCATGCGAGGACCTGTCCTTTGCCATGTGTTGACCAAGAATGTGTCTGCTCCTTCACAACTCAGGCAACACTGATGAGACATTTGCATACGCATCATGCTAAACCTGTAGATCACGTGAAGACCCGGCTGAAGTCTAACCTCTGCAGTTTCTCAGAGGCCTGCGAACAGTACTTCTCCCATCTGGGTATTCACCTGAAAAACAATGACAATGTCCAGTGCCCATTTGAAGACGGCATTGTTCAAACTTGTGTGTTCTCTACGTTTGCAGCACACAGGTGTAAAAGACATCATTCCCATAATACTGGACATTTTAAAGCAGAGTTAATTTCATGTCAAGTCTAAGAGGTTGAGGAGAGGTTTGAACATACAGATGATCAGCCTGCGGACCGCCTACCAGCCGAAGGGTGTTTGCACCCAGTCCAGTCCAGTCCAGATCTTCCTGTTGAGGGCTTGACTCTACATAAGTTGGCTTCACTGTTTTTACGCATGGAAGCCATTTTACATGTCTCAAAGACAGCCATTCAAGAAATAGTTGAAGAACTTGGAAGCATCGGTAGTAATGTTGGAGAGCTTGCTGGGATGTCAGTTAAACAGGTCTTAGACTAACACAACTGTTTATCGGATTCCTCAGTTATTGCTGAATCAGAATCAGAATCAGAATCAGAAAGAGCTTTATTGCCAAGTGTGCTTGCACCCACAAGGAATTTTTCTTGGTACTGAAGCTTCCAGTGCACATATACAAATACAAATACAACAAGAAACATAGTAATACAAATTCTAAGAATAAAAATATATAAAAAATAAATAAAAATTGTATAAAAGTAAAAAAGTAGGGTCACAGTTGGGTTTAGTCCGAATAAACATTTACAGATTATGAACATATTTACAGTATTTTGAGTAGTATGAATAATATAAATATAAATATCACCTGAGTTAGAGAATATTGCACCAGACAGTGGGAGTCTAGCGCATGTTACAGATTATAAACATATTTACAGTATTTTGAGTAGTATGAATAATATAGATATAAATATCACCTGAGTTAGAGAATATTGCACTAGACAGTGGGAGTATTGCACTTACAGGCATATGCCTTGGGGGCATGTTAAGTGTTCAGAAGGGAAATGGCCTGTGGAAAGAAACTGTTCCTGTGCCTGGATGTTCTTGTGGCCAGTGATCTGTGTCGCCGTCCTGACGGTAACAGTTCAAACAGGGGGTGTCCAGGGTGAGTGGAGTCTGTGATGATTTTACCTGCTCTCTTCCTCACTCTGGAAGAGTACAGGTCCTGGAGGGTTGGCAGGGGGGCACCAATAATCCTCTCTGCAGTCCGGACTGTCCGTTGTAGTCTCCTGATGTCCAATTTGGAAGCTGAACCAAACCAGACAGTGATGGAAGTGCTTAAAACAGACTCAATGGTGGCTGAGTAGAACTGGATCAGCAGCTCCTGTGGCAGATTGAACTTCTTCAGCTGGCGAAGGAAGTACAGTCTCTGCTGGGCCTTTTTCACAATGGAGTCAATGTGATTTGCCCACTTCAGGTCCTGAGAGATGGTAGAGCCCAGGAACCTGAATGACTCCACTGCTTCCACAGTGCTGTTCATGATGGTGAGAGGGGGGAGTGCTGGGGTGTTTCTCCTGAAGTCCACAATCATCTCCACTGTTTTGAGTGTGTTCAGCTCAAGGTTGTTATAACTGCACCAGACAGCCAGCTGTTCAACCCCCAGTCTGTAAGCAGACTCGTCACCATTTTGGATGAGACCGATGACAGTGGTGTCGTCTGCAAATTTCAGGAGCTTGACAGAGGGGTCTTTAGAAGTGCAGTCATTAGTGTAAAGGGAGAAGAGCAGTGGGGAGAGAACGCACCCTTGGGGGGCGCCAGTGCTGATGGTGAGGGTCCTGGATGTGAGTTTCCCCAGTCTCACTAGCTGCTGCCGGTCCGTCAGGAAGCTGGAGATCCACTGACAGATTGAGGATGGCATGGAGAGCTGAGTCAGTTTGGCTGTGAGAAGATCAGGGATGATGGTATTGAAGGCCGAACTGAAGTCCACGAATAAGATCCGTGCATAAGTCCCAGGTCTGTCAAGATGTTGCAGGATATAGTGCAGTCCCATGTTGACTGCATCATCCACAGACCTGTTTGCTCTGTAAGCAAACTGAAAGGGATCCAGCAGGGGTCCAGTGATGTCCTTCAGATAGGCCAACACCAGTCTTTCAAACGACTTCATGACCACAGACGTGAGAGCGACAGGTCTGTAGTCATTAAGTCCAGTGATTTTAGTTTTTTTGGGAACCGGGATGATAGTGGAGCGTTTGAAGCAGCAGGGAACTTCACACTGCTCCAATGATCTGTTGAAGATCTGCGTGAAGACTGGGGCCAGTTGGTCAGCACAGGCTTTTAGACAAGCAGATGAGATGCCGTCTGGGCCTGAAGCTTTCCTAGTCTTCTGTTTTTTGAAGACTCTGCTCACGTCCTCCACGCAGACCTTAAGCTCAGGTTGGATGGCAGAAGGGGGGAGGAGAGGGGTTGCAGGAGGTGATGGTGGATGTGTGAAGTGCACATCAGAGCGGGTGTGAGGTGTGAGTCTGGGCTTCTCAAACCTGCAATAGAATGCATTGAGAGTGTCAGCCAGTTGTTGATTCTCCACAGATGGGGGGGATGGTGATTTGTAGTTGGTGATGTTCCTCAGGCCTCTCCAGACTGATGCGGGGTCGTTGGCTGAAAACTGGTTTTTCAGCTTTTCAGAGTAGCTTTTTTTAGCAACTCTGATCTCCTTTGTCAGTCTGTTTCTGGCCTGGTTATACAAGATTTTATCCCCACTTCTGTAAGCATCTTCTTTGGCATGACGAAGCTGTTTGAGTTTCCCAGTAAACCATGGTTTATCATTAGTGAATGATAAGAATGTCCTGGTAGGAATGCATGTATCCTCACAGAAACTGATATATGATGTTACAGTATCTGTGAGCTCATCCAGATCGGTGGCTGCAGCTTCAAAAACAGTCCAATCAGTGCAATCGAAGCAGGCCTGTAGATCCTGCTCTGCTTCATTGGTCCATCTTTTTACAGTCCTTATTACAGGTTTAGCTGATTTCAGTTTCTGCCTGTAGGTCGGTATAAGATGAACCAAACAGTGATCAGAGAGCCCCAAAGCTGCCCGTGGGACGGAGTGATACGCATTCTTTATCGTGGTGTAACAGTGGTCCAATATATTACTGTCTCTGGTAGGACATGTAACATGCTGTCTGTATTTTGGCAGTTCACGGGAGAGATTTGCTTTGTTAAAATCCCCAAGAATGATTAAAAGAGAGTCTGGGTACCTTTGTTCCATTTCAGCTATATGTTCAGCCAGCTGTTGTAGCGCTGCGCTCACACACGCGTCTGGAGGAATGTAAACATTCGCGAGAATGAATGAGGAAAACTCCCGCGGCGAGTAGAAAGGTTTACAGTTTATGAAATGCGCCTCTAAATTAGGAGAGCACATCTTCTTCAGTGTTGTTACATCTGAACACCAACTTTCGTTAATGAAGAAACACAATCCACCACCTCTCGTTTTCCCCGTTAGTTCCGCGATGCGATCCGCTCGGAACAGCTGGAAGCCCGGCAGATGTAGTGCGTTGTCCGGTATGGCTTCACTCAGCCAGGTTTCAGTGAAGCACAGAGCAGCGGAGTTTAAAAAATCCTTGATAGTGCGGGTGAGGAGAAGAAGTTCGTCCATTTTGTTAGGAAGAGATCGGAGATTCGCAAGATGAATACTGGGTAGTGCAGTGCGGAGGCCGCGCTCGCGGAGTTTAACCAGCGCGCCCGCGCGCTTCCCGCGTTTGCGTCTGACCGCGCGTTTGAACAACACCGCTGCCCCTCCAACGAGAATGTCCAGTAAAACGTCTGAGTTATCAAAATCTGTAAAAAACTTGTCTGGTGTGTGTTTCCTAATGTCCAGAAGTTCGTCTTTGGTGAAACTGATAGGAAAAGAATGACTAAACGCAGAACAAACGAACAAAAACAACACAATGACTGGAGAGCTCCACACCGAGGCAGCCATCCGCGGCGCCATCTTGGTTTTAAGATGCCATTACCGAAACTGTCTTGGAAACAAATCCTCTAGCCTTTTTGTCCAAAAGGAACAGATGGCCTGCACTTTTCACTCAAAGACAAGTAAGTGTAGACAGATGTAATATAAGTCTCAGGTGTCCCCAGAATGTGTCTGTGAAGTTTCAGCTCAAAATGTTAACGTTCAAAAATGTAAAAATATGTATCCAGAACAAGGATGGCATATATTTATATATTTATTTGTACCGATTTTCTTGGCCACATTCCCTTCTTAAGGATAAAACTACACCACTGCAGCCTTAGTGGCTCAGATGAGGGGAGTTAATGGAGACTAGGGATGTGCGGGAATAGTTTATTAAACGATACTGCTGCTACTAGTCGACTTAGAAAATAATAGTCGTTTACTAATTATATTTTTTTCCCACTTTTTTCACATTTTGCTTCATGTTTTTACAGAGGCGTTTCAATTACCGTCATGTTAATGTTACATCTTGAAATCAATACATTATTTTGAAAAGTGTAGCCTACATCTGGAGTGGCAAATAAAATCATTTAATTTTACGTTAGGGTTTTTGCATGTGTTTGTTTTCTCTGTGGCGCTCGCGATTTCTTCTACGTCACGTCAAACTGGTATAACACATAAGCTAGCTTAGACTTGCTATACTACTGGTTATGAGGGATAACACCGTATGACATTTTGGATTATTACCGTATGGATTAAAGGAGAAACATTATGAATGAAACTTACTTGACACTTGAACAGTTTCTATATCAACATTCTAACGAAGAAAATACGGTTAATGTAGTTGTCAGTACGTTACGTTTTTCCTGATTTGTGTCGCCCAACATGTTTACCGAACTTTTCACACACGAGAAGCATGTTCAGACCAGGACACACAAGCGGTCGCCGTGCTAGCGTACAACAATACCTTATTAACGTGCTGAGTCCCTATATATAAAGGCTTCGCTTGACCTGTTTTTAGCTGCATTCAGTATAGGATATGACTGCTCATAGATTAAGTGTTCCTTCAAACAGATCGCATATACACTGTCTCCGGCGGCAGGGTTAGACTAGTTGGTTGCAAAATTTCCGTTTAAACGGTTACGAAATGAGTTGTTGCGCACATCCCTAATGGAGACTCCATTAATGTTTATTATTACAGGCATCAACCAATCAGCTATAATGTTTACATACTGCAGCTGAGACATACCACAAGTTCACGGATGGTCGATCCTGAGTGCTGCTGTCATGCAGAGTTTAGCTCCGACCCTTAACTCACTTTCCCTTGCGTAGCTGTAGTTATCCTTAAGACATCCAGGTGTGTTTGACTAGGGCTGGAGCTAGGACTGTGCAGGACAGCTGTTGTCTATCCCTGCACTGCTCCAATGACTATATAACAATGGCAGACTGCTAACTGGGCAGAGGCTGTCACCAGTGGGCTTTTCCCCACGATGACGTCAACATAGGAATCGCTATAGGAATCGTCCACATCTGGAATCGCTTGTTTTGAGAGGCTGTTTATGAGTTATTATGGGGATTCTAAAATAAAAGGGGTGGGTGGATTTCTACCATTATAGGCTGGTTGTTTACACACTGTGGACACATGTCTGTGTTTAAATGCATTATAAAAGTGAATTTAGCATAATAGGCCCCCTTTAATGTTTAGTTTATGTATGTGGGAAGTGCTTGCATGTGTCTCTTGAATTCTGTAGGCTTAATGTTCTCCACTGATTTAAAAAGAGCATTCTTCGAACAAGCACCTACCCAGCCTCCTGCAATCATACACCAAGCGAAGCCATCAAGTTCCAGAACCTCTGAATATGCTGAAGTGTCTGGATGAACAGACATTGTTATTAGCATTCAAAGAAATTTGCATCAGGAAAATCCTATTATTTGCTAGTGTTGCAAAAAATCCCACTGGTAAAAACAATGATTTCTCATTTTGGGCCCTATGATTTCTGTGATGCGCAAAACGCAGATGGAATCACAAAATCTATTAATAAAAATGAAATTTACTGTATTGCATGGAATATCACAGAATTTGTCAATATTTAGATGAATAAATCAAAAGTAGGCCAGTCACTTAAATCATTAAGATCAATAATTATCTTTAAATATAAATCCTGCAAGTGAGAAAGAAATCTGCCTTTGCTTTTCTTAACGATCTTACAGCTTTATTTCTCAACATGGTGAAACATCCTCTGTCATGAGTTGGGTTAGTTTTATTTGCTAGTTTTAGGGCTTGATCTCGTTCTTTCATGATTTTTATGCTGTCTGGATTTATCCAAGGTAAAGTGTTTTTGTGTTGTTTGAGCTTGATTTTCTGTGTGAATTCTTTAATAGTTCTCTCAAGTGTTTTTAGAAATATTTGACTATCTTTTTCATAGTCAACTAAAGGTAAAATGTCATTCCATTGAATAGTTTTGATATTTAGGGTTAGGGATTGTAATAGTTTCTTTTTTTATCTCTAGCACAAGGATGGAAACGTGTTTTGGTAAGGTTTCTAATGACAAGAGTAAGATTATGGTCTGATAAACCTGCCAATACAGTATACAGTAAATGAGAGACATATTGGTGAAGCTAAATGAACATTTATTGTACATCATATTTATGCAATATTCTTTTTGCAATAAAACATATTTACTAATAAATTAAAATGTAATCAAAAAGGTAAGGTAACACTTTAATAAATAAAGTTTTAGTGCAGCTTCTTGTCTGCTTAAATATTTACAAAAATGAAATTGTGAAAAACTTAAACAAAATGGGGTTGTGGGACCGTCTGCTTGAAGAATCATCTTCAGCACAGCAATACTGGGAATAATGTAAGAGGCAGATGCTTCTGCTCTGCTCATTTCAAGGGTCACTCCTCAATGGGGCTCAGTGTGTCTACCAGATGTGAAGTGATGTCCCAGTGATCTGCAGTTGGGCATGAAATGTTCCCATATTCCCCTGCATGAACACTGAAAGCACGCTTCTGCCCCAACAACACCCTTCGCCACATGTGCAGAGTGGAGCTCCAGCGGGTAGGCTTGAGTGATGCCATGCTTTGGAATGCCAAGCTCTTCTTGTATGGCCCTCAGACGTTGTTTAAAGTGAGTTAGCTCGCCAGTGACCGGAAGTGCCTGACCGGAAGTCTCGACAAAAATAAGGTGCTAAGCTGCTTTCCGAAACTTTTTGACAAACCGGAAGGACAATTTTTGGCACAGAAATACTCCTTCAAACGTACAATTTAATTTTTGAAACTTTGTCCATGTTTAGCATGGGAATCCAACTCTTTAACAGTGTAAAAAACTCAGTATGCATGAAATAGCATTTCACCCCCCCTTTAAGTTATACCTTAAGAGTCTTCGTAGCGTGCTAAGAGACAACATTATCGGGAAATGCAGCCCAGAGCATTAAAGGTCCCGTATTATGCCCCTTTTCACAAGATGTAAATTAAGTCTCTGATGTCCCTAGAGTGTGTATGTGAAGTTTTAGCTCAAAATACCCAACAGATCATTTTTTACAGCATGTTTAAATTGTCATTTTTTGGGGCTCAGAAAAACGAGCTGTTTTAGTGTGTGCCCTTTAAATGCAAATGAGCTGCTGCTGGACGGCACAGGGGGCGGAGCTTCATGAGCTCGCGCTCAGTCTCTCAGGACAATTTCATCTCAGGAATGATGATAATATCAGAAACTCTCAGTAACGGTGTTCAGTTCGAGTCGGACAATAATGCCTACAGAGTCAGAGTGCTGTATAGAGATGAAACAGGTATAGTTTAGTAGTTTAATTACGGTTATTATAACGTATTTGTCATCTGCTTGTATGTATCCATTATTTATTAATAGCCTACAAGTCTGCTGTCTGAATGATGATCAAACATATACTGATGAGTTTAATAAAGTTTATTGTACATCACACAAAAGATGAAGCGTCAGTTTTACTTCAGAAAATCACCGTAAGAGCTGAGTAAACACAGTAAGTTATTAGAAGTGCGTTAGTACATAAACGAATTTCGGTAGAGTTGAGGGAGCATTCCTGTGGGCGGAGGTTAGTCAAAAAACGGTTCTAGTGACGTCATTAAAGAAGGAAGTAGAGGGATGTAGTCCAAACAGGCCGTTCACTGTAGGTGACTTCTGTTAAATAAAATATCTCGCTTGGCATTGAACTTTGAGCTTTATAATTTTACAGATATTATTTATACGCTAACAACAACATTACACACTAACTAAAGTTTGAAACATGGGATCACGAAGAACGGGACCTTTAAGACTGGTCACAGCTCTTGCATATTTTTGCCGCATTGTTAGTTTGATTGCTTCTATTACTCTTCTTATTTGTAAGTTGCTTTGGGTAAAAGTGTTTTCTAAATAATTAAATGTAAATTTTTCTAATGTTATGACCAAATTTACACTTAACATTTTAAATGTGTTTATGATTACTAGATTAGTTAGTATATTTTAATTGGTTTTATTAATTTGTAGGCTCATCTAAATTGTCTAAATTTTGCAAACTAAAATATTGTGTAGATGCATTGAGTGTGAAGTAGAAGTATGGGTTAGTTCAGTTTGTAAAATGTTTTGCTGTATTTATAAAAAAATTGTACCGTGTTTCTGATGGCATTTATGAATATGAATAGCCTACTATATTTTTAAATACTATGTAATGTGCATTTGTAAAATTATATATATAAAGTTTGAAATATAACAACTGTTGATAAATTATATAGTACATTATATAGCAAATAAAAACTATCAGTGGTGCCTTGTTTTGAATATATGTGATGTTGCGCGTTGCACGGAGATCGCCGACATATGAGATGTGAATAACACCAGACTTGTTAGACTTGAATCGGCGCTGCACAGACCGACCGGTGTATGACATCGGGCGTAGCGTAGTAAGCGTCGTGACGTAGAACGAAGTATAGCTAAATCAAACGCTACGTCCTATGTCATACGCCGGCATCCATCTCCGTCAACCGCTACCGGAAGCAAGGTATTTTCTAGGGGTGACCCCAAATAGTCGAAGATTCGATGCTTCGATTGGAGGAGCCTGATTCGACTACCGATCTCATGGTCGAATCGTCGCAGAGGTGTTATGAAATGAGGATCATGCCACTTTGGCTATATGAGGGCGCTCAATGTCTGATTTCACATAGAACTACCGGTTTTCAGTCAATACGTTAATATTCAGCCTATTATGATAATGCTGTATATAAAAATGTGCAAAGAAATAAGCTTTTAATAAATATTTTTTAACGTGCTGAATAAATCCAAACACCCCGTGACAGATTTAAGTTTCACTTTCAATCCGTAACCGACAGAGGAGCGTCTTGGCGGCAAGGATTTAAATCTTTAAAATAACAATGTCTGGGATAAGAAAATATAAAGTGTGGATGTACACCGTCAGAAAGGATATTCTCCAAGGCTGGATTTAGCATCAGGAAAACCATGATCGCACTTAATTCTGCCGGCCAACGTTAACAAGTTTCACGTTAGAATGTATTTTATCCACGCGCACAATTTGAAAAGACTCCAACGGACACAGAGTGAAAGACTGGATTTGTTCTCTCGATCAGGTAGGCTATACGGGTACAAGTGATTTCAAAACTTTTCAGATGGTTCTAATTTGATTTTTGGATGCTGTGAGTGTGAACATTTTTAGCTAAAAAGACTGCCACTTCAGTTTAGCATTTTGTTTCTGCAGTTAAAAAGACAAAGTTGAAAATTCTGGCTACTATCGTTATTTTAATAGTTTCTTTATTTTAATTTTATTTATTGATCTGTCAGGGTTATCTAATCTAACTATTTGTGGCTTGTGTTTTGAATATATGTTCCCCTGCACTTTAGGCATTTTGCACACATTTGCTCATCTTGTGACTTGATTCTGATTTATTTCGTTTTGTATTTTTATTTATTAGAAAGGTATATTCTGTTCTAATTTAATTTAGTAAATTAATTGTTTATTTTTTCGGTTTATCGATGTTGTGGTGTATAGAGGCTGCAGTGCTCGCACAGGTAATTTAGCCGATTTAATTTGATTTATATGTGAAATGCAAATCCTGTCTGTGGCCTTTCTGGAGTTATTTATGTTATTTCTTAGTTTTATTGATCCAAAATGTTTTTATACATTTTCTTCTATATCTTTGTGTGATTTTCTGTACATCGCGGCTTTGAAATGTTAAAGCCCCGCCCCCAGCTCCACCCCCATACACATGATTCGACTATTAGTCGACTATAGGCAAGACATGACGATTCTGATTCGACTATGAAAATCCATAGTCGGGGACACCCCTAGTATTTTCATTTAATAAGTTTTAAATATGTATATTTTTACGACAAAACCGCACGGATTACCCTCAGAAGGCCTTCGTTGATGTCGCCTAATTTCCAAGTCTGCTGGAAAGCTATGCAGTCCAGCAGTGCTGTTGCCACTAGCAACACTACACCTACCACTGTACTAAATACAGATAAATCTACACTAGCTCATCCAAGGGCGTGGTGAGCTCGTACCAAGGGAGGGCGTGGTGAGCTGGAACCTGCCTACGTCACGTGCCACCGCTTACGTCACGTGCCACCCCAACATCCAATAGGAAAATTCAACTGCAGTAGCCACCGTTCAACCTTAAGAGGGCAGCACTCAGACGTTTTTACACCATATATTGTAGAATTAAAACACTTTATACGCAAATATCAAAAAAGTTACTCGAATCAATGAACAGCACTAATAAAGCCCGATTCTTACAGACAATTAACTAAAAAAAGTTGGTTTAGGGTTTAGTTACCCTTTAAACTTCTCCACAATTCTTTTTCATAAACATTCCTCCCCTAAAAGCACTCCCAAATAATGTAAGCCTTCCTTGCCTCAGTCTCAGACAGACTTTCATGTTCCTCCTGTGTCTTTTCCTGCTGCTTCTCAGGGTCACAGGGCTTCTTGGAGGGCTGATAAGCTGCCCACATTGATACAAGCGTTCTTCTCTTGCCTGTCCCTGACACTTTAGATAACATCCTATAACAGAAAACTCTAATGTATCCACACTGACACCACCACCAGTCAAATATCTGGACATGATTGATGAGCTGTGATTGATATAAATAAAAGCATTTAAATATGGGATGTCGTTGACTTGACATTCTGTTCTTAGAAAACAATAATTAACATTAACTACTAGGCATGTCCAGATATTTGTCATCTGGAAATGCTTTTGTACTGTATTTTATGATAAAGTTATGTAAAATAACTGCTCAGTGCTGCAAAACAAACAACTCTGCTAATGCTAACTTAATTCTATATGAACTATAACAGCATAGGCCTATTAGCTACTAGCCTAAACTGGACGGAGACACGGAGCACCCTGTAACTCACTGACCTGCCTGCGTTCACAATTCACACGGTGCAGATGGGAGGGAGAACGGCTCACTACACAGTTTATGGGAATAAATTGTGTATTTCCCTCACAATTGTCACAAAAAGCTCACTACACTGTCTGTCTGGTCTCTCTGCACGTTGCTGTGCGCGATCATGCGGCGCGATCACTGCTGCACGAGTCTGCGTGAGAATATGGGGCTGTGGCGTGAGAGCGTGAGAAGTGGGTCAGTTGTGTGAGTCTCGCGCTGAATGCCTGAGAGTTGGCAGCCTTGCAGTTAAGCTGTAGCATTTTCTGCAATATCATTTGAATTGCGGAATTTGAGACTGGTTCGTGACGTCATGCAGCGTGCACACCTCTGGTTGCAGTTTCGCTTGTCGCCAGAAGAAGAAGCCATAGTGCTGCAAAAACTCAGAGACTTGCGCAATGCACCTTTAAAAAGGTTATTTTATAAGGGAAGGCAGATAAGGTAATGTCCGTTGATCTCTTCATTAAGTTATGGGGACCAGTACCGTAAGCTCGTTACGGAAAACTACACGTTATCATCTAGGTCTGGGGAAAACATTGTCAGGGAAGGTCAGGAGACTTGCATAATTTTTTCGAAAGTTTACCAAGAAAGTCCATTACAATTCTGGATTTTACTAGGTTAAGAAACACAATCTGAGGGAGAGAGAGAGACAGTGTGTATGTGTGTGTGTGTGACAGAGAGAGAGAGAGAGAGAGAGAGAGTGTGTGTGTGTGTGTGTGTGTTTGAGATAATTGTTTTGTTGAATTTTAACACACCTTTATTACAATAACCTAAACTAATTCAGCTCCTCCATGAGTACAGAAAACATCATGGTAATGCAATGCAAAGTCAATGGAGACCGTTGGATTGCCCCCCCCAACTCCCCCCGTGGCCTAAATATGCTCTGTCTCTATAGAGACACGCGTCATAATCTGAAGACCACGCCCACCGGGGGGAAAACAATCCAACCGTCTCCATTGCCTTTGCATCGACACTGTTCGCTAATCTAGAACATGTTTTACGCTAAAAAATACTTTTGTTGAGAACGATATTTAGATTTTACTATGTTAAAAAGGTTATTTTATAAGGGGAGGCAGATAAGGTAATGTCCGCTGATCTCTTCATTAAGTTATGGGGACCAGTACCGTAAGCTCGTTACGGAAAAGTACACGTTATCATCGAGGTCTGGGGAAAACATTGTCAGGGTAGGTCAGGAGACTTACATAATTTTTCGAAGGTTTACCAGGAAAGAGTCCTATGGCCAGTATCCCTTTCCATCTGCAAACATTGGGCTATACACAGTTTGGGGGTCGAGCAAGAATGTCGGTGTGACGAGGCTTCAGCACATCGGCAAAAAGTACATAATTTATCCTGACAAAACACAGTTCATCGCCATTCCCATCATTCATACCAATTAAAATTTCCAAATCAGTTCATATAATCAGTTTATGCAGTCAGTTCGTCAGTTTATACGTAAATTTTGTCGTGCTTTGTTTTCTATGGAGTCTTTGAAATGCGTTAAAAAATGAGCAAGTGGTGCGTTGTACAGTTCAGCAGTGGTGCAACTGAAGTTGTGCCAAACACATGGGTTGAGGGGGATGAAGTCTTCTGGCCCCCATACCCTCCTAAGGACTCTATTAGGCTGAACGCAGCCATCCTGAACCGGGAACAGCCAGGACAGGGATGGCACACATACCAACCAATCCGTCTCCTCATAACTCGTGGTGGGTGTTCTGGTATAAGAGTCTGAACATACCCCGGTCTGACAATATTTCTCCTGACTCTGACTGTACTTGACTATTCTGTGTTTGTAGATAGTCATGATGAGGCAGCGAGGAGCCTGGACCGATATGTCAGTAAAGATTGTGGCACCACCGACATCCAGTCTGAGGAGGACAGCCACCATGGCCTAAGAAGAAAAAGAAGGTAATAATGAATGTCCAATTTCCAGTTGCACACATTTGGCAGATGCCTTTATCCAAAGCAGCCATTTGTTGTTGACGTGCAATTTAACAGTTTAACAATTTGTTGACATACGAAAGTTGACAATGTAAGTGCTTTGCTCCCTTGTTTACTTTTAGACCGAATCCAGTTTATCATTCAGATGAGGAGCCCCAGAATGAGCGCAGATTCGCCCAAGCCCCCAAAGTGTTATTTCTAATTAGATAGAATCTGATTATGCATTACACACATCTGCCCCTAACCACCTCCCCCCCACCCACATTTGTTTTTCTTTACACAAAGCAGCGACCCAACTAGCCAGTCAGGACAGCCAACCATCGCCACCTCCACGAATCTATCAGACCCTCCAACGCCCCAATTCCCCCATGTTGTCTTACCCCAATGTCCCAGCATCGTTCCCTGGAGATGAATTGGCGTTCTCTCCAATGAATTTACTCCTCCAAAGGCCATCTCCTGAAGGTATGCTTTTAAAAAGAAGTAATTAAATTCAGTCAATTCAAACATTCAAAATTCGAACCAAATGCAGTATATCCAGTCAAATGGTTTAATTTCTCTTTTCATAGTTGTTACAGATTCTTCAGAAACTGCCAGGCTGGCATTAAAAGGTAAGTACAGGTAAATCCTAGGGGCCCAGCCTTATCTTTCCTCAATGATTTGAAGGATTTACCACTTATCAACTGTTAGCTTAAACCAATGGAAGGAGACATTGCTAAAATAAACAACTGTTAAAAAGTTTGTTTCCACCATTCATTTTTCCATTTGGATTCATTATAACCAGCCTCATGAAATAATGGTTTTACAGCAGTCCAAGAGTTGTCCCATACGGAAAGATTTGTGGTGATCCCAAACCTTTGAACATTAGTGTATGACAATGATAAAAGAATATTAAAAAAACATTACACTGACTGCTCTAAGTAATTTTTTATGATACATTTCTGTTCAACATCTTCTGAAATTTGTTTGTACAATTTTCTTTGTCAGTAGATGTGGCTATGCAGAAACTTCTCACTGCAGTGACGGAGGAGCCAAGGAGGTGCAGTTCAGGCAATTCCCTCAGTCCTGCAGGTGTGGACAGTCGGAGTCTGTGGGACGGCCGCTGGAGCTGCCCCTCCACACCATGGAGGCCCTGGACCGTGCGGAAGAGACACTGCTAAATGGCACACAGCGCCAGGCAATGGTAGTTGTTTAATAGTTACCTCATTCTTCTGTCAGAAAACTTCACTGATAAGCACAACTTCCTTAAACTGCCTGACAGTTATGACAGTAGACTCATGGGTTAATTTGTATTGAACCTTAGTCTCAGTCATTCCACGTTTCACATTTCAATATCTCCTAAAAACTGCTGTTGTTTCAGTACGCCTTTATCAATCCCAGTTACATTCAGACTGAGAAAAATAATAATTCTGCACAGACCAAACTGGCTGAAAATGATGTTCGATCTTGAAGCGCTGCACAGAGGGGTATTTCCCAAAAGCAGAATCAAGAAACCCAAGACCCTGAGCTGTTTTTACTCTGGAGTTACATAAGCTCACTGTAGCTTTGCACTGTCGGCGCCCACACCATTCATTTCCTATGGCTGTGCTACATGACTAGAGGAAAGGGAAAGTCACACGAGCAGATTGTGCATTAGCCTACATCTGGGATATTATGTGCTGTTGACTGTAATAGCAATACATATTTGCCGTGATCAAAGAAAGCCGTATTTTTGCGTGCTTTACCCATCTAGCTACAGTCTGTAGATGACGGGAGAGAACGCTGTGGCTGGGGAGGGATCACGCTGTGGCTGTGGCAATCTCATCTTCTCCTCCAACTTCAAAATTGTCAGACATCTTTGTTTATTACTATTATTTAAAATAAAATCTTCCGTGACGTTTCCAACGTGATGACGTCGTAGACCAGCAACAGACGAACAAATGTAGTTAAAAAGTATATAAATGTTTATTTTTTTGTTTTGCTAAATAAGACCCTATTCCTCAGCTGTGATCGTGCAAAGCCCTGTGAAACTGCATTGATTCGGACTTCAACATTTGGGTCGCCGTCGTGTTGTGAAAAATCCTGAAATGTTTTCCTCAAAAAACTTAATTTCTTTCCACTGAAGAAAGAAAGACATGAACATCTTGGATGGCATTAATGGCATCATGGAGTAAACAGGGCTCGAATTTCGGCGCGGGATTGCCCATAATTTTAATCATTCCAACTTATAATGCGGGAAATTCCCGCAAACATTGATTCACTTTAGCATGTAGGTTGTGTTGGTAAATTAAACCACACAGATTATAAAATCAAATCAGTCATTTTAAAACTGTCTGCAAGAGGCAATTTCACAAACAGCGTGAGTGATTCAGCGGTGCTGCGTCTTCTATCTCTCGTCTCTCAAAATGGGTTGCACAAGGTAATCGTTAAGCATTTAATCGTTATAATACACTCTCGCGTTTCGGGAGTCGGGATAGACGGAATTGTCACTTGCATAATCGGGCCTGCATTGCATCATGAGTAACTAAAGTTCACTATTTGCACGTCTTTTTAAGTCTTACCAGTTTAAACATTCATGCGATTTTAAACTATTCGGTACTTGCGCGCTGTCTGAGAGAGTTTTTTCTCTGCACACACACACACACACACACACACACACACACACACACATAGAGTAAAGCCGCCTCACAAACAGCTCGTGGGTAACAAAAGTTATTTTTCGTGATTATATCGCTTTAACAGTCAAAAACATGCGAAAATTATGTCAATTTTCGGTCTTGGTGAGTATCCTCTAAACACAGTCGGTTATGTCTTAAATAAGCATAAATCGCACGTGACCGTATAATGAAAACAGGATCCGTGCACTAGCTCTTAAAGGGACAGCAGCCATATGTGTCTGTCATTAATTTGTTTGTCAAAACAACAGAACATAGCTTTCATTTTAAGGAATCAGGATTAATAGCCTATGTATTTAATTTAGTCAGGACTAAAATACTACCCAGTGTTATTTTACATTTGATTACTTTATTCAGTCTCTGTAGTATTTCTGAATACTATAGTGCTAGACCTAAGCAAAAACTTTTCTCTTTATTGGTATCTTTATTGGTATCTTTATTCTATTGTATTTATTTGTGCTACTTTTTTCAATTTAATTCAAAGATTGAAATCAAGCTTCCTTGAGTTGTGTAAATTCTTAAGAACAAAATTACCCCATTGTAAAAATGCAATGAGTGAGCATACATTTAGGCGAGATAAATGTAATTAAAAAAAAAAAAATCTAAACAAATTTTTCCGCAGTTTTTAAGCATTCCACAACCCACACACAAACACCTACAACTTACAGGTAACATCCCCTTACTGGGCTCCTATTTATCAATTTATCAGCCCCCATTAAAGCATATTAGTTATTATAATTAATGTGTGTGTGTGTGTGTGTGTGTGTGTGTGTGTGTGTGTGTGTGTGTCCATAACTTCTCAGAGGATGACCTAATACGTGCCTACTTCAGAAAGGACCACTCCAACGAGGTTATTAGAGAGTTTCTGGAGTCAAAGCATGGGACTGTAAAGAGCCTGAAACCTCTGAAAAGAAGCTGAAACGGCTAAACCTAAGTCGGAGAGCACATTACACTCCACTGGAGACTGTGAATGCTGCCATCACTACTGAACTGAGGGGCTCAGGACAGCTGTTGGGCTACAGGGCTATGTGGCAGACCCTGCGGCAGAAGCATTCACTGACAGTAAAACGAGACAATGTCATGCAAGCCCTCAGATTATTAAATGCAACAGGAGCATCTCTCCGTCATAGGCGCAGATTTGTCAGGCGATCCTATTGCGCCGCAGGACCCAGTCAGGTGTGGCACGTGGATGGCTATGACAAGCTCAAGCCCTTCAGTGGAGTGTAATGTGCTCTCCGGCTTTGCCCTCTGGGACAGTGTCTACCAGGAGCTGACGAGGAAGAAGAGGAGGAGGACGAGGTAACAGGCATACTGTTTATAGAAGCCTTCACCTATTACAGAATGCAAGACTAACTTCTTTCAGCACAAACGGCACTGCAGAGTCTCCACGTGTACATTTAAGCTCTGAATTAAGTCAGTGAGCCCTTTTCAACACAGAGACCAATCAGTTCAGCCAAAAACCATCCAGCAATGGAGATGACTTTAAGTTGATCAGGCATTATCAAAGTAAGTGACTTTAAAGTATGCTGAATACAAGTAAACTGGTTAAAAGCTGTGACGGCCCGAGAGCTCTTGGTGTTGGACCTCTGTACTGTGTGCTGTCTGTGTGTTGCTCACTGCAGGCAATTAAGGAGATTGGGAGCTCCTGGCCCGTAGCCCAGCCTATTTAGGCCTGCCCGCCCAGACGCCAGTGCCGGTGCTAGCGCCTGCCACGCTATTCTTTTGTGTTGTGTTGTTTTAGATACATTTATGTTAATCTTTGTAAACCTGAGTTGCATCCTCCTCCTTTGTTGCGGCCTGAGAGCCGGGGTCATAACGAATTGGGGGCTCGTCTGCTTTTGGATTCTGGTAGGTTTAATTTTGATAACCTTATTTAGGCAGTTTGTTGCGTTCTAGCAGGTTTTTTTTGTTTGTTTTTGGAGGATGAGCTTAAGCAGGTTGAGGATCACATTTAAAACAAGTTGTGGTTAAGGAGCTGGTTTTATAACCATTTCTGCGGAAAAGGGATGAGTGTGAAACCAAAATGTGTTGGGTTGTGTAAATATCTATGGTGGAGTCCTTATGTAAAGCTGGGTTAGGTCATGAAAACCACAAATATAGAGATGAAACACAACAGCAAATAATCAGCGTGGATGTTCAGCGTGACTTGCTTGAATTGTGTAAAGTAACTTTTTAGTTCCCCACAGTGGCATTGATGAGCAAACTGTGGGATGGGTCGAGGAGCTGGTGCTGCCGCTATTAAGGAAGCGCTGCGGGACCTGGGGCAATGCGCTCGGGCAAACCGGGTCAGCACGGCGGCTCTGACTGCTGACCAGGGGGCAACAGTGAGGTCAGCTCTTCAGTGCCTTATATGCAGAGGTTAGTCAGCTGTAAATTATCTACAAACAAGTCATTCTGCAGTAAAATCAAGTCATTGCATTACCCTCTTCAAAGTCACCTGTCACATTAAAGGGTTCAACACTATAGAGAGCCTAAGTCCCGCCCCTCCGCTTCCGGCTCATGGGACCTTATTTCTGAAAAAATATGTATGGAAGTCAATGGCGAGAGATAACTTATCTTTTTATTCCGTCTGAACTGTGCCCTGAACTACACATATGATGTTTGTCAATTTAAAAGGTAATTATGAAAGTCAAGAAAGTCGCAGTTTGTCATAAAACAGAAGAGTAACATTTAGTTTTATGTGAAAATCGCTCAATGAACTACATCTCTCGTCTCGCACTATGTACGTCACAAGATCCGTTGCTCGTATGTGTGTATTCTGGCTCAAAACACTCAGGCATGACGGCTTTACGTTACGATTATAATGTAAGACTATAGAAAAAATGACAGACGTTAGCTTCAGTAAAGTTAGCTTCATTCATTGAGAGAAAAGGTATGACGTCGCATGTGCGCCTTCTGGGTTTGTAGTCTTTGTAATTACGTATTTTCACAGTCTTATACCTCAGCAGTTTTACATCAAGCTGCGACTTTCTTGACTTTAAAATGTATCTTTTAAATTGACAAACATCATATGTGTAAATCAGGGCACAATTCAAACGAGATCAAAATATTTGTTGTCTGTCGCCATTGACTACCATACAATATTTTTCCGAAATAAGGTCCCATGGTGGTCAACCGGAAGGGGAGGGACTTAGGCTCTCTATAATAGTATAAACGGACACTGCGCTGCCAAACTTTGTTCAAAGATTTATTTTAGATTCTACTACAGAACCCAGGGTTTCAGGAGAAAACACATACGCACTGCTTAATTACAGGCAAATGTGCCCAAACATGTTATGTTTAATGTAGTCCAAAGTGTTGTGAGTCCTGCAGCTGTGATGGAGAACCCAGTGGTGGCCCCGTGCTGCCGCAGCCTCGCTGGGTTAGGGTCTGCGTGGAGCGGTGGACAACTCGACTGACTGCCCAAAGTACAGGGATGACCGTTTTCAGGAACTTACAGGGATGGGGAGGTTGTGACTGTTCTGAAGGACACCATAAGAAGTTAGGGGACTGTTGGTGTAGTTCGTCTTTATTTTAGGAGGGTGGTTGCTGGGGGGGCTGTTAAGATGAGTTATGTTCATGTTATTTTATGCAAATATTTTTTTTTCTATTATGTTCACTTGCAGAACAGTTAAATTGAAAGCTCCTTTTGTTGTAATCTGTTATGTTATTTTATGCAAATACGAAATTAATAAATTTATTTTATTAAAATGTTTATGTTCACTTGCATGACATACTGCTTGTTGCCTATTATACACACACTAGAGCCACACACCCCACTGGACTGTAGGCCTATATGTGAGACATGTTTGTAAGTTTGTGAGTGTTACAGTCAACAACTCCTAAAACTGTTCACGCGGTATAATAGCACACATCAGACAATCAAACATGAGGAGAAAGAGCTCATTCTGGTGAGTAGGCTAATGCCTTAAGCAGCAGGGCTAAGAGACGTGATTTGTGAAAGCACAGTTATAATGAAAATAATGGAAAGTGTTTAGCTTTCCAAAATTACAGAACATAAAGCTTCATTTCTATATTATCTCCATATGACAGTAGCTCGCACACAGCAGGTTTAACTCTGGGCTGGGGGTGAACGATGATGATGATGATAACGAGTTTGCAAATAAAATCAAAAACCAAATGAAAATGAACAACAATAAATACATCTGTATCAGTAATCTTGATCTAAAACAGTTACCAAATACAGTCAGTCATTTAAATACTGCCACCTGCTGGTAGAAAGGGGGAACAGTTTGGTCTCCGGTGGAAACCACATTAAATATTAATTTAATTATATAATATAGCGCTAACAGTAACAACTCTGCACACACAATAAGTTCTTAGGTTAACCTATATTACCAACTGTATTGAACCAAACAATGCGCTCATTAAAGGCCATCTTTCAATTAATTTTATAACTTAATTTATACAGAATCTTGTATGAAAATGTCAATTCAAAAAGACATACATAAGAATACACATGTTTTACAACACCCACGGGCAGAAATTAAGAAAAAAGTGTACCTATTCTAAGCTAGGCTTCAAAAAACCGCCCTTTTCCAGAGAACGCGTCATATGACGTAACGACAGGCAAACATAGGCGGGGGCGCTGCTGCCCTGGACCTGGTTCTCAGTGTGGGTTTACGTAGTCTGAGAGGTGGTAACAGAAAAGAGAGCTTGTCGTTATCATTATTATATAGTATGTTTGAGTTGTCACAATGGTGAATTCTTGTGTTTGTTTTGGATGCAACAACTCCAACTTGTCTGGCCATCAGGTCCACCGATTTCCAAACAAGAAACACAAAGATTTCCGTGCTTGGATACGTTTCGTCCAGGCAAAGAGAAGCAATTTCGCTGCCTCCTCCTCGGTGACAAGACACACGGTGGTATGTGAAAAACACTTCACACCGGACAACTACAACCAAGGAGATCTTATGGAATTTCGCATGGGCTTTCGACGAAGAGAGTGGGTTAGGCTGGCAAATGGAGCTGTGCCATCGGTGCATGCAAGTCCACCAGCAAAATCTGGCGGGAGTGAAGAGTCCGTTAGCACTAGCAGAGAATCTGCGCGCCGAAAACGGGAGCTTTGCACAGTAAGTCTTATAATACTTTATACAAATTGTTGCATCGAAATGTAGCTCTGCATGTAATTTCTGCAAATGTATTTTTCTTGATGTTATAATGGATTAGTCTTGGCATGACTTAGTTTGAGAAGTTAACGTTAGCACCATGAAGGCACGAAAGCCCGCCTAGCTGTTAACGTTAGCTTCCGTCAGCTTACTCTTGCTACACCCCGTGAGGCTGCACATGAGCCTCCTGACACTTATTTTATTGAACTAATAAGACAGGGTTCCAGACTGCGACCATTTTCTGAGAATGTGCGAGTTCAAATTTTATGTGGTCGCATTTGTGCGAGTGCATGCAGGGTCATGTAACGTTAGCCTACTAACGTACTCGGTTAAATTCACGCATAAATGAACTTGGTTTAGCGCCCGCCAAAGTGAATTTTTGTCCCGCCAAAGCTTTATTTGATCGGTGAGTAATAGATGAACTGCTGCGCTTGGCTTGTGACAGTGTGCATGTTTCGAGCAGAGAGAGAGAGCCCCTGTCGCGCGCGCGCACTCTGTAAACAAGACTTCACCGTCTCCAAAACGCATCCAAGTAATGCTTTACACTTTCGCCTGGCATCCGAAGAGAGAGAGAGTGCGCGCGCGCGACCCGGGCTCTCTCTCTGTGAAGCTGGTATCAACAGGGCACATGCGAGGGAATGCAGCTCGGGACTACTTTGAAAAGATTTTGAAAAGATTAGTAGTCTTTTAAATAATGCATGAATGGGGTATTTTCATGAAAGGACTACATTTTTTAAAGTTTAAAGTTGTGATTTTGTTTTCAGATTTTGGGAGAGAGTGCTGCCAGCAAAGACGGGGCGGGTGCAACTGCCACTTCAGATCCTGAAGATGATGTAGATGGAGACATCTCTACAACGGACCCTGAGCCAGTAGTGGTCCATCGTGGATCACAGTGCAACATAAGATGTTTACATCGTTCATTAGGTAGTTAGCTTATATCTAGCATTCACCATACATGCCATATACAATCACAAATAAGGATTACATGTCAATTTTTCATGATCTCCATGGTTACTATTTTGTAATTTACACTTTTCAGACAGTAAACATTAAAAATTATGAACTTCATAATGTTAGAAAAATATATTTTGTACTGGGATGCATTAGATTAGTGCATGTATTGTTGCCAATGAATATACAATGGTGAACAATTATTAAGATGAATCTCTTTCATCTAAGCAGTTCAGGTAAAGCCTCAGATGGTGGATGTGGGGACTCAAACCGCAGATCAACTCCACTGGCCAGTCCTGAACAAAGTGATGATGAATGGTCATTTTCTGATATCATCACCCATTCTGGTGATATGTCATGGAGTCCCGGGGAGGAGATGTTGAGCGAGTCCTCTGAGGAGGAACCAGAAGAGCTCTCAGTGACCCAAAGTAAAAACCTTTTTATTAATGGAAACTCTTTCTGATTGTGTATCAAAAAATGTCATAGTCAGAATTAATGTGTTTTTTCCTTTTCTTGTTTTCAGTGCTGTTGACAAGTTCATTGTTTGCCAGAGGCAGTTGCTGTCTTTGTTCACGGTTTGTCCTGCATGCTGTGGGGAAACCCAGGGACACATAATGCACCCGGAAGGAACCTTCATAAAAGTCAAGCAGGTAATGTCTTAATTGTCAACTGTCTGTGAGGAGCTGAATTATAGTCTGTGAATGTACAGTATGTATATTCATTATTTGTGTCTCAACTATACAGGTATTTCACTGCCTCATCTTAAAGCTGCTTGAGTCTTGAATCTTCTCTCATCTTTCAGGCCTGCGGAACTTGTTGTTATGAGCGTTACTGGCAAAACCAAGAGAAGGTGCATCGAAACATGCCTGCCTGCAACCTTTTACTCAGCGGTGCCATCCACTTCTCAGGTTGCATGGCTACTCAGACCATCAAGACGCTGAAGCTGTTTGGACTGCAGTGCATAAGTCCCGGCAATTTTTTCCGCCATCAGCGCTATTACACTATCCCTACCGTTGTGCAGGCCTGGAGGAATGAGCAGAGGGGGATCATCAGGGAGCTGAAGGAGACTGGGGGTGGATTGATCCTGTCTGGTGACTGCAGGTAGAATGGTCCAGCTCACGTCACTGATGTAGAACCGGTCAGTGTGTTTTTGCATTAACCTCTAAATGTAACTGTTTTTGACGTTCTTAGATCAGATTCTCCTGGACACTGTGCCAAATATGGTAGCTACTCCTTGATTGAGGATCGAATTAACAAAGTTTTAGATGTTCAACTTGTCCAAGTAAGTTGATGTCACACAGAAATCTTGTGTCTGATTTAGTTACTGATATTACTGTTACTGTTCAGTAATAATCCGTTGGTTTTACAGAGCTCAGAAGTCCCAAGCAGCTCTTGGTGTGAGCTAGAGGGTCTAAAGCGGAGTATGCAGTTCCTGATGGACCAAGACATGCAAGTGTCTGCTCTGATAACAGACAGAAATCGGCAGGTAATGATGCTAGGAGAGATCTAAAGCTGAACAGCATTGACATGCACAGCATCACTCAAAATAAGTTCAAAATTCTATAAAACCAATTTGTGTCTTCTTTGTTTTAGGTGGCCAAGTGGGTACGCGAGAAAATGTGTTCAGAAGGAACAAGGCATTTCTTTGATGTCTGGCATATTGGGAAAAGTATGAATTGTGATGTTGGTAGTTCTATATAACAGACTTGTTTTTTGTAGTTACATTCACTTTCCTAATAATTAGTTTGCTCTGCTCTGGAACAGGCGTACAGAAAGCACTGGATGCTGCTGCAAAAGAGAGGGACTGTGAGGATCTGAAGCTGTGGAGGCCAGCCATTATCAACCATCTGTACTGGACCGCAGCTTCCACTCCTACACGAGATCCAGAAGAGATGCAGGCAAAATGGCAGAGTATGATAAATCATGTAGAGGACATACATGAACACAGCACTCCTGCATTTACCAGCTGCGCACATCCACCGCTGGAAGGAGAGGCAAGAAACAAGGAGTGGCTGGAACCAGGTACAACATAGTAGCCTATGTTAAAAGATGTCAAATGTTTAGTTTGTCAAGTTTAGTTTGGTTTTATCAATACGTAACCCCATGTGTACTAATAATTACTTGTGTTATGAAATGCGACAGACTATATGACAGAATATGTTTTATTCAGGATCACCAGCAGCCACTAAACTGGAGAGTGTAGCTGCCAGGAAAGCACTGGTAAAGGATATACGACAATTGTCACCTCAGCATCAGACATTCTCCCTGGAGGCCTACCATTCCCTCATTCTGCACTTTGCTCCCAAACACACTGGCTTTTCTTTTCTTGGGATGTACAGCAGGTAGTGTTATCACTCAAAAGTATCAATACTAATAAAATTAGGCATTTATTTTCAATTTCAGGATATTGCAATACTTTTGTAGCAGGTAAATGATGACAGAAATATGGCTAAAAACTAATGCAGTCTTGTATAGCAGACCAAAATGTTATTGATTGATAACAGCATTAAATATTATTTGCAAAAAAAAAATAATTGCAAAGATGAGTCATTGTCTTAGACCCATTTGAACTGAAAACATTAATGTCATGTATTTCTGTTGCATTTCACTGCATTGGGTTAGCTTTGGAGGCCTAATGTTCGATCTACTTATCTCCTACAGACTTCTCTTGGCGGCCCTACATTACAATAGTAATGGCAACAGAGATGTAGCTCGAACCAGTGAGGGTGAGGCACGCTACGCCGTTCGCTACCTGCGGTTTCGGAAAGGTGGCTGGGTAGTCAGCCCCATCAAGGAGAAACCATCTTACGGTTAGTAGTTTCACTTAGTTTTTCAATATCTTTTTTATGTGGGTCAACCATGTTACTAAATGTGTTCTAAACATTTCTCTCCTCAAGGATACGCAACAAATCTTATGGTCTCTCTGGTAGAGGAATACTCCAAGTCACCACAGGCCCTACAAGAAAGCAGTGCTGTCTTGTCCTCTGCTGCCCCGCCCCCCCTCACCACTTCCCTCCAGAAGGTTGCCAAGGATGAGGCAGTCAGCCTCCATCTCGCACGACACTCACGCTTTAACATGTAATAAAAGATCAATTTTACCAGTACAGTTTGCCAGTACCAGTACAGTTTGCCAGTACCTTTGTATGTTTGTCCCTCCTCTGCAAACTGCCTCCTTATTGCTGACACAACACACGAAGGTATGGCTTTCCTAATGTCCCTGCTTAGTATTCTGTACGCCCAGCGGACAACCTGCCTGTATGCTGTGTATCGGAACTGCCTGTGGTGGAGATTGGGACATAATTACATTTTGATCATACCATGTTTTCATAGTAAACAATTCCAATGGTAAATATTGCATGTCCTGTTGGCTGATATTCTACTGTACTACACAACACCAAAGTTGTTTTTATAGTAAGCATATGGAAACCACTGAGTTTAAAACCCTGCTTAACAGGATTTACTATTTTGGTGTAGAAAAGCTGGTTCTTTAAATTACAGTGTGAAATAATTTTTGCTCAAAACATACTCTGGTCTGCTGGCTTGGAGAGGGCCATGCTCCTGTCTGAAGTTCATGTATGCTATCTGCAGCACAAAAGGATTCACACAGGATGCTTCAAACCCTGGATGGAGTGTGAGGCAGGTAATGTCTTCTGGGGGATCTAGGGTTTGGACAAGGGACCAATAGGCGTCGACCTCCCTACAGCACACACTCTCCACTGCTGATGGCATAGCCTCACATCTACCACACAAGCACCTGTTAAACAAAGTGTGCTAAGATAAACTCACTCTCCTTCCCTCCTTGTAGCTCTAGTGGTTGGTGTAAGACCTTGTAAGAAACGACATGTAGACTACCTACTTACTTCCTAAAGCTTATGTAAATATGCACTGTAAAAAGACACAAACTGCTTTCATACACGTACTCCGCAGTACATGCAAGCTCATTTACATAATGTCCGTCGGAAATACTAAGAGGGGAGTAGTATAACAGCCGGCTAAGTTCGGAATTCCAGCTGGCCGGTTATGTTGTTCAGATATAGGTTACGGCCCTAACGCTTGACATCTGCAGAAGCAGAACATGCGGACACCTAGGTCTGAAAGCAGCTACTGATTAAAAATCAGCTAGCAATTTCTACAAAATTTCACGATAAACTATGTTGTGCAGAAATGCACAGCTTTTCCATCCCTGTCCAGACTAGCTGACCGTCACAGATGTAAGCTAACGTTACAGCCTACAGCATTCATTTAGAATCTGGGATCTAAATTAAACATTTTAAGACACGTTGCTGGCATAGATGGTGACAATCTACATGGATGCTTGAAAAACAACAAAGTCGACAGCAATATTGCTAAATATGATTTATTAAAGATACTGCAATGTGATAAACATGGAGACAACGTTAGCCACAATTAGCTATAGCCTGTGGTCACTCACCAAGACACCTGCCCAATTCTCCACCCACCACAACTCTATCTCTCTCCTCTGTCCATTTACCCTTCCCCTTAACTCTGCCTGACCCCTCTCTCGCCTAGGCGGCTCATAATTATACGGCAATGGCCCATCGTAAGAGTTTACATTAACCCCTACTGCAACCTCTTCACTGTCTGACTCCATTACGAAGAGATGAGATTTACCGGCCGTTGCGTCACTTCCGATCAGAGCGTTTTTGACAGCGGAAGTAATTTTACTCACAATTTCTTTTTAAAAACTTTTTTCATGCACATTTATGATTAATTTCTTCACGCAAATCGAGTTCCTACACTATTTATCTACACGTTCATTCACAGGGATCTTCAACTTGAAAGATGGACTTTAATGAACAGTAACTGAAAATTCAATGAACAAATTCAATGAACAGTAACTGGTAACATCAAATAATGATCAAAAAACTAAAATAACAGTAAAAGTATAATTATTATCAAACAATGGAAAATAGAAAAATAAAAAAGGTGTTTTAAATATCATAACTATATATTTAAATTATTTGCATACTATTTACATAGGCTATTCTATGAACAGTAACTCAAAATTGGCAACGGCAATTATAAACAAAAAACTAAAATAACAGCAAAAGTATAATAATTATCAAACAGTAAATTAGAGAAATAAAAAAGTATCCTAACTATATTTACATATTATTTACATACTAATTAACTGGGGAGGGACAAGGTGGGGAGGGACAAGGTGGGGAGGGACAAAGTGGGGAGGGACGAGCTCGGGGTGGACACATTTCCCAAAATTAGCTTTCATTTGTGTGTGTGTGTGTGTTCTTGTGTGTATAAGTGTGGTGGGGAGGGACCAGGGTGTTGATATACCAAGTACCAACAAAGTCACCAAATTTCGGACCATTCCGATGAAGCTATGATTTTTTTTATTTTTTTATTTAAACGTCCATTTGGACCCAAAGGACCCCAGAGGGTTACTATATGTAAAGATAGTATAAATATGTGAGTACCACTGGTCCTACATGACCAATTAAACAGTGCAACAAAATGAATTTAAAGAAAATATGTACCAGTCTGATTTCAGTATCCTAAAAGAAACCGTATATTAACACGTCTAATCTATAGCAACATTTAAGATTAAATTACTTATATGGATGAACACTTTCCAGATGAATAAAGAACCTTTGGGTGTATGTAACAGCTATTGACAAAAAAAACAAAAGGAAAAAAAAACAAGGGAAGGAAAAGGTGAGAAAAAGCAAAGCATCACTAAATTTGATTCAGAAATATTGCATTTACAAATCAGAATGTATTGATTGTTCATCAGTGATCATTGACTAATCAATTTTTCAAGAACTTGGTAAATCATACATGTAGATGACTGCTAGATTGATCACTTACAACAATCAGATCTGAAACATCTGAAAATGTATTAAAGAAACTCTAACAAATAAAAGGAATAGTAAGTCACAATGCAACGTAGTTTCATTTTTGAAAATATTTATAATTTTACTTGAATATCAAATCAAATCAAGTATATTTGTATAGCGCTTTTCACAATACAGATTGTATCAAAGCAGCTTCACAGTATTAAAATAAAATAATACAACAAAGTTTGTTTCTAGTGGAATTTATTGATTGATAGAATAAAATTAAATATCCCCAAAATATCCCCAACTGAGCAAGCCAAAGGCAACAGTGGCAAGGAACCGAAAAAACTCCATCAAGCGGCCTAATGGTGTCCTAAAACTCCATCAGGTGACCTAATGGATGACCTAATGAATATGATTCATCTTTTTTCCTGGTTGTATAAATGTTGTACCTTTATTTATTTTTATTATATAAAAAGTGCAATTATTATTAATAGTATAATCTCACACGGGTATAGGATCCTGTATGCTTAGTCATTTCTGTATCTCACTGACTCACTCTCTCAATGTAAATAGAGAGAGTGCTCGCGCTCAGAGTGCGTGAGAGAAGAGTTCACGCGCTCTTGAGAGAGCGCTCGCGCTCAGAGTAATTCACGCGCTCTTCAGAGAGTATTCGAGTAAAATATTAATAATTGTAAAATTACTTAAAAAAAAAAAAACTAACATTACCTTTACCAACATGAATCTGAAACTAAATAGGTTTTCGCAATCCTACGTTCAGCGTGCGTGAGAGAGTTCACGCGCTCCTGAGAGAGTAGGTTAGTTATTCGAGTAAAATATTAATAATTGTAAAATTACTTTAAAAAAAACAAACGTTACCAACATGAATCTGAAACGAAATAGTTTTTCGCAATCCTAGCAAATCTGCTCCATTTTTTTATTTTTTTATTTTTTATTTTTTTATTTTTTTATTTTTTTAATTTAAAAATTATAACAACAACATTTCAGTCTTTCCAGTTCACATTCGTTATAATAGTAACAATACAATACGTTAAAGGTTGAAAAAAAAAAAAAAAAAAATTAAATAAAAAAAAATCAAGTTACCAATAAAGAAAAATAAATTTGTGACAGATTTGTATCCCATGACAAAAATAGTTCTAGTGACATATTATCCATTAAACATTTCTGAATGAATGTTCATTACTGATATGCATTTCTTGTTTGTAATTAATTTAAGAGACTTAAAATAAAAATCCACCTCTATCAAAAACAACTTAAATGATGGTGAAGAATTCTGGAATTTACATTTATGGATATGAAATTTGCCTAACAAAATGTAAAGGTTTACTATAGTACATAGTTTCTTTTCTTTGTATTCAAAATAAGTGATAATATTCTTCCCCTCAATGTTGATTTTGTGTTTTGTTTTACATAATATATAATTCTCAAGTTCTTTCCAAAATGCATTACTGTATGAACAACCATAAAACAAATGGGTTACATTTTCAAGTTCATTTTTACAAAAAGTACATTTGTTATCAATATCAAGAAATCTTGAAATGTACATCTTAGATGGGTATATGTTATGTAGTATTTTTAGATGTAATTCTCTAATTTTATTTGTGACACAAAATTTAAGCAAATCTGCTCCATATAGCCTAGCTGCTAGTGTGAATGACGTCAGACAGATATAACGGTATTAACGGTAATTAAGTTATAGCGGCCCTGAGTAGTGTAAGTTACCATATGGGAAAAAAGCCACAAATAGGCAGAAAGCCATTGTTTATGAGAACAGTAGATCTATATGTGAACGTTTAAAATAAAGTCCGTCCATTTTATACAATATATACAAAAAATACTATACCTCAGTAAAAATCACAGTCCTGCGATGACCTCTCATTCAAAGGGGAGTCCGGCTGTGCGCGCGATGGGCACATAGCTTGCTTATATACCCTCTGGTTCTTTCGCGGTCTTTTGCACTTGGTGTGAAATAGTAACATATATATATATATATTAGTAGTAGTATTAGTATTATAAGCAAAGTCCATTTGGATGGGATATAGTAATAATAATAATAATAATAATTTATCTTTTTTGTTATTATATTATTATTAAGCAAAGTCCATTTGGATGGGATATAATAATAATAATAATTATTATTATTATTAGTAGTAGTAGTAGTAGTAGTAGTAGTAGTAGTATGGCACTTTTTATAATAAGAAATAGGCTTATACTAAAAGTGAAATGTTTTGGTGTAACTTCAGTTGTAGATTTATTTTACAAAAACATGAACAAATACAAAATAAACAAAAACTTAACAACTTGACAAGCCCTCTGATGGTCTTCGGGGTCCATTGGACCCCAAATGACTTTTGCTCAAATTGTAACTTTTGTTCTCCTTTTCCAAATGGTATGAAACTTCTTACGGCTCTCAACACTTTCTAGATCTACAAAAAATAAAAATAAATAAATAAATAAATAAATTGTAAAATGGAATGTTATCTGTTTTTATGTAGGCGTGACACAAATAGTGACACTCGTGGTCTTCACAAAATAATTTTTTTTTTCTTTTTTACAATTATAATTTTACTCTGTTTATTAATGTTTTTAGTCAACATTTGTGCAGTTTTTGGAGGATTTATGATATATTTTAAATATATATAAATAAATAAATATTTATTTATCATTATAGACAAAATTCATCATTAAAATCAGAAACAATGCAGAACACAGACAGAAATGACAGAAATAAAGTGGCACACTTCTACCAATCCAAAAAACATTCACAATCCAAAATTATCATGGTCACCACACACACACATAGGAATATGCACACACACAGAATATATCAATAAAGTGATTTATTACATTTTTTAAACTGTGTTTTCCAAAAAATGGGCAAAAATCTTACATTAAACCTTGTAAAATTATCCATGGTATTCCCATGAATGAAAGTTAGAAATCTGGGTCTTTTATAAAGTGAATTTTGCATAAAATGCTGTTTTTTGGTTGTTGTAAAAAGCCTATTTAAATAAATATTTATTTATTAATTTATAGAAATTTAAAAGATATCACAAATCCTCCAAAAACTGCACAAATGTTGAATAAAACATTAATAAACAGAGTAAAATTATATTTGTAAAAAAAATATATATATATTGTTCTGTTACAAAATTAAATGTTATTGTCTGGGGTCCAAAAGACCCCGAAGACCACGAGTGTCACTACAAATAAAGACCATCAGAGGAGCTAGACTTACTTGATCATGACCATGAAACAACATGTAATTGTAACATTGTATCAGTACAATATGTAGTTTATAATTAGTTTGTTACAGCAACATCATTTTCAAACTGATCAGAAATGTATGTCATTCCAATTTTATTATACACAGTAGGCTATTTATTGTTGTTATTATTATTTTATGCCATAATCGACCTCTCTCTATTTATCCTATCCTGAATATATTGGAAACTAGAAACTGGAACAGGACTAGGAAATACAGTCAGACACATACAAAACTTCGCAAAGAACAAAGGGAAAACTCAGGCTAAAATCAGGTGCGTTAACAAGATGATAAAACATAGGTGCATGAAATAAAGGAATAATCAGTCCGGGTAAAACATAATGGAAATAATAAACTAGGAAGGAAAAAAAAAAGCGAGCTAAAGTGAGAGTTAGAGTTACTCTAAAGTTAGAGTGCTAAAGCGAGCACTCCAGCTGCAGATTGTCACATGGACGTTCACGAGCACGAGCATTAAAACACATATAAGTCACGCACACAGCATTTACAAACATAAACATCTAGAATTAACATTACATAAATACAATTCTAATATATATTTTTTTAAATATAAAAAATACAATAAAATATATTATTCTTATAAAAAAAAGTCACCACGCAGTATTTACAAACATAAACATCTAGAATTAGAACATTACATAAATACAATTCTTAAAAAAAATTATATTAATATAAAAATGTAGATTTAATCATGAATTTAAAACTCATTTAGAAGTTTATGAATTATGGAATTTTTATAATTTAATGATAATTTATAATAATTTAATGTGCCTGCGCCATTTCTCAACCACAATCGGCCCAGCTACACACAGCCAAAACCTAGCCAGATCTGGCAACCATTACTGGGCCAGAGCTGGCTCACTTCCGGTGAGCTGATGCCAGTACACAGCCGAGTGAGCCGACACTCAGCCGCGATTGGCCCGATTCCGCTGGCTACCTGGGAGGGCACAGAAATATATTACATATTTCTTAATGTTAAAGGCCCCGCGCAGAAGGCCAAGTAACGTTAGAGAGACCGTTCTGCAAAATAAGTGCATCCGATCTTTATATGTACATAACTTAAACCAAACACAAATAAAAGTAAACTCATAATGAACACTATAACCTTGTAACTGGAGTAAATTTGAATCGAATTAAACGCATTTCACAATAACCTCGTGTGTTACAGCGTTCACAAAATGGCGGACAGTCTGCATAGACCTATATTCAACATATTCACAACCCCGAACGTCATTAACGTTACCCGAAATATCTGCGGTATGAACATATACATTTACATTACAGATCTCGTGTGCATATTATCAAGTTGTTGTAACAAAAGTACCTGCAAAATAACAGGACAAATTGATGAAACAGGAGACACCGCGTCACGTCGCACCAAATCCTCAGAGATGTGAGGGGGCGCAGGCGCGCACAGAGTCCTCCTTTCAGTTTTCAAAATTGTCCCGGTTTCTCACAACAAAAGACTATATTCTTACACTAATCCTGTAATGATTTACTTTCAAGTCCCACATCTCCGCATGAATAAAAATAAACTTTTGCTTAATGTACAACACCTTACAAAAATGTATTTCAGACCAAATAAGCAGGCTATCCGTGCTGATAACGGCTAAATGGCTAACGTTAGCTACGTTGTTAGCCAAACCAACCAACTAGCCTCGACATCGACAATATACAGATAGTAATTTAATAGGTAACGCAACACAGACAATGTGAATTAGACATGTAGTGTACACATACCTTTTATTATTTGTTTGCCTCGCTGGATGATCAGTCAGGTTCTCTGCTGTGACGAGCGCTCGGTGTGTGGACTCTGGTGACGATATGATGACGTTCGAAGCACAAACAACCCACGCGCTGGGTCAAACGATATAATGTTGGGTTGATGGATTTTGACTCAACACATGAGTTGCACAAAATAACCCAACTTCCATATAAATAACTCATAATGGGTAAAACATAACCCAGCGGTTGGGTAGATAAAATAACCCAGCATTTTTTAGAGAATCACTACAAAGTATACAGAGGTTTCTCTTGTGATAGCCATGCTGTGAATAAAGGCTTTTAACTTTTTGGCCCAAAAAAAGGACCTTGGATTCCTTTCCATAGTATATGTCTGAAACCCAACCAAAGAGCAGCTTCTGGGATTATTTCACTGGATCCTTCCAGCAAGTAGCATTCCTAGATGCTTTCTTTGATCTGCTAATGAACTGATCAATATTAAAGATACAGAAGTGATTCAGTTAAAAGCAGTGAGTGATATTCTGTTGTTGTTGTTGTTTTGGATTAACATTAGCTAATAAGTCTTTAATAAGACTCCCTTTAAGAATGAATATGAACACCGCTCTAATATACTGTTACACATCTGATAACAGACTGTGTTTATGTGAATACTCCACACAATGTGCATTTTGACAACTATGTGTGTATTTGACCATTCAAGTGCAGTAATAAGCTGTGTAAGAGAACTGAAGTCGGGATCACATGCATCTGAAAGGCAGCATCTGTTCTCGTGCCGCGGTTCATCTGTAATCTCCTAAAGAGGCTTCAGTGCCTTGTTTACTGACTCGAGGACCTCAATGTCCCGCAGATGTCGTGTTCTCTGAGAGAATTGGTGACAGATCCCTCTGCTGTTCCAGTGTCCTTCCCATCATTTGCTGTTTAGTGCCTCATCGTGTTGAACACTCTGTGATCAGATCATGTTCTGACAGGTTAAGTTCTCTCTGTTGTTTTCTCCAACTATGGGAGAAACGTCCCTCCAGCCGTTTGCACATTCCTACAGCATGACTGATGCGTGCGTCCCCTTTAACAGCATCTTCTGGATAAAGAGGAGGTTGTCTCGCAGCTCAATGAGAAATTGAATGGTAATATTGCTGATATTTGATGATATGTTTTGAACTTAAGCTGTTTCTTAGTTTGTTAAACATACTTTGTGTTGTGGGATTATAAAAATGTATTTGTAAATGATTGTGACTGTCGATTGTATGAGCGTGGCTTATTTACTCTCCGTTTGCCAACAGGTGCTATTAAATGCAGAGAAAGCCACAAAATACATGTTTACAACCTATATAACCATTTATGCAGCAAATAAATACAGTGCTGAACACCAAGAGGGTTAAAGTGTCTCAATAACCGCTCTATCGACGTCTGTACACTTTCTTTTATTTCCTTTTCTATTTGTGGCCAGTTGAATGTTTATTTGTATGTTTTTCCTCTCTCAATCCCCATGTGTGCAAAATGTTTGGCATCTCTCAGTTCCAACATGACACCATCGTAAGTATGCTCGTACATTTAGGGAAAGCAGTGTGGGAAATATAGGACACAGAGGGAATGTTGTACCGTTTGTCTATAGTATTCATCAGGAGCACTAAACCTGGTTTCCCGACTGTGGCGATCGGAAGCAGACACTTTGCCAGATAGCGCGTTATGGCCTCTTATCTCTCTAAGATGAATCTGAAACAACACAGAACTTCAAATTATAATTCTCAAATAAGGAAGTCCACCTAAGATCATCTCAATGTTTTTTTAAGAAGAGCAAAAGCAAAGAATGGTAAGTGAGAGGTCTGATCAAAGAAATGAGGGATTAAAATTGTATGAATAAAATAGTGCAAGGTGTGTGTTCATTTGGATTTGTCATGTTCTGTGTACAAATATATTAGCCTAATTGAGTATTAGCTTTAACACATGTGCTGTATGCTCACACGTGCTGATCTGTGTAACTGCGCCATTTTAGGTCCATGCTCTTCTCTTTCTGTATTTCATTTATACATAAATATGTAAAATGATGGTTACTTAAGTTCAAAGTTTCTCTGTATTAGTGTGAATTGATGAGAAATGAGAACAAAGACAGTGTTTTATATTTTACTTCTTTAATGTATGGTTTATTTTGAGTTTTACACATCTATTCACAGTAACACTTTACTTTAGGGTTCAATTCTCACTTTTAACTAGTTAGCAAGCATATTACTAGCAGTTTGGCTGTTTATTAAAACTTATAAAGCACATATTAATGCCTTATTCTGCATGATCATATTCTACATCCCTTAATCCTACCTCATACCTAAATTTAGATGATACAACAACTACCTTATTAAACAACTAATAATACACAGTAAATTAGGAGTCTGTTGAGGCAAAAGTCACAGTTAATAGTGAATATGTGTCCCCCATACTAAAGTGTTACTGTCACGTCTCTGGTTGCACAAAGCACACGTATGATGAGGAAGACGAAGATAAATCCAAATAGTATTTAATAAATACACAGTATGATGCGAACAGAGAAATTTAGCATTCACAACCAAAGCATAGCCACAAACAATACCCGACAACTAAGGAGTGAAAGGCATGAAGATGATGAGGTGTGCACAGCTGAACAGAATGACAGGTCTCTTTTGCTGTAGTCGTGATCTTATATTGCGTCATGTTTATCAAAACAAAACTGATAAAGAAAGGTAGACCCCACTACATTGGTATTTAAATAGTATAGGCTAATGTTGAACTTTATTCTTGTACAAACAGACGCTGTATTAAGCAGTACATAAAGTATTAAATGGAAACGTATCTGAAACATCTGTGTATTTGACAAATATTGCATTCATTTCACTTCAGCTGTGGTAAAGTATGCAAACACTACGGGAAGCAGAAAGTGTCCGACTTCACGTCTCAGTTTTCAGCTCTTCCCTGCCTGCACAACTCTCTCCGATCGGTTTCATCCAGACGCAGCCGATGTCCAACACACCTCATAATGCCCATGTGTGTGTGTGTGACAGTTACCCTATTTACCTCTCCTAACTATATATATCAGTGCTGTCTGTCTATTTACCTGTCTGTCTGTCTCTGAACTATATACAGTATTTCAGTGCTGCCTGTCTTTGCAGTGTTGTTTGTCTCTTTTTACCTGTAATTTCAGATATGTCATGTGGGTCTTTTGACAACAGACAGTGATTCTCTACAAAGTTTCACTCTCATGTCACGTGTCCTTTTGAAAAACTGGCTCTATTAGTTTTCTGGGAAAGCAGCAGGTTATAACAGGTTTAAGTTCTGAAGAAAACTTCCCCCACACAGTCCTTTATGAAAACACAGAACTGAAAGGAGTTTCAAAGCAACTTCTGCTCAAGACAGTTCAAGTTCAGTGGAGGAACAAGACACATCTTCACCGTCATTATTCATGGTTAGTAAATTCTACTTCATAAAATACTGACATATATAGATTTAACAGTGTCATGAATCCATTCACATTGATCTAAACTGATCAAACAGCATTGACACATTGTGTATAACATTTTGATTGTTAACAAAACTCAAAGCAATTATTTGATCTTTTAAAGGTGCATTGTGTAATATTTAGGAGGATCTGTTGACAGAAATGCAATATCATATACATAACTATGTATTCAGTGGTGTATAAAAGACCTTACTTAATGAACCGTTGTGTTTTATTACCTTAGAATGAGCCATTTCTATCTACATACACCGTGGGTTCCTCTTACATTGAAATGTGCCGACATGTTTCTACAGTAGCCCTAAACTAATATCTTAACCGGCTGCTCTCTGCTGTCTCAGACGACATATTTTCCTGTCAGCCACCGTAACTTCTGTTGGTTGTAATTCACAACCTCACCACTAGATGCTGATAAAAATCACACACTGCACCTTTAAAGTAATTTTAGCAGATTTAAAGGGTTAGTTCACCCAAAAATGTAAATTCTGTCAGTAATTCCTCACCCTCATGTTGTTCTAAAATAAACATGATGCGAGTTCTGCCTTCTCTCTGTCAGTGAAGTCGTTCATTCTGAAACACGTCCGAAAATGAACTGTAACTCAGCGAATACTCAGTTACACAGGCACGAGAGATATGTCTTTTTAAAGCTTGAATTCTCTTCTTTTAAATGAAGTAATTTATATAAAAACAAACATTCTCTGTTTATGTAATCTGTATATAAATAGAGAGATGTCAGTTGTTCTCAGTTCAGCTCATTAAGTGTGTTGTGGCGAATTCATAGTTCTTTTTGGTTCAGGTCTCAAAGTAGTTTCTCAGAGTCGAGGTTCCAGGTCAGAAGAATTAACTTTATTGACAAGCAACAAAGTGAGAAGCCGGCTGGCCATCCGGACATCTAAAGTTACAATGGCCAGTGTTCATGTCTTATACTTTTTCTTATCGCTAGGTGCCCAATGGGCACCCTCAAATCTATCTCTTCCCCTCTGTCACGCCTGGTGACCTTGGCACAGTTAGACATGTCTTCCCTATTGGTCAAATCTCACACAATGGTGCTCTGTTTCATACAGTATTTTTGACACTTTGCATTGCTGATGCAAGCTGGTTATTTTCCATTCTCTCATCCTTTCTCAGACCCATTTTGTCATGCTTGTCATTTTCATTACATCATACTTAGACATGAATCAAGGAAAATTCTCCAACATATCCCCCCTTTGGGACTAATCCTAGTCCCACCTTCATTTCTGTCCCAGAATGTATCTTCATGATCAGGCCTCTCTCCATTATCTTTCAATCATGGCCAATATGGACCATCCATCTCTCTTATCAATAAGCCCACTCACGAAGGTACACCCTGGAGGAATAGTGAGACCAAACATCTCCGCCCCCACTTGACTAGGGTGGAGTAAAAGATCCCACCTTCCTTTTCTATCATCAATCTTGAAGGGATAGATTACTTCAAACATTTGATTTTTCAGCATGATCAACATATCTCAGTGTATAGACTTAAATTTAAGATTGGTTTCAGCATAATCAACATATCTCAGTGTACAGACTTGAAGTTACGATTGTCCCACGGTGCCAGAGGAACTGCACAGGCGCTTCCGGTGGCCTGGAGTTCTATCTGGGTTGCTCCATCGTTGCCAGATGTGCCCTGGGCACTATCTGGTGTTGGAGCAGACAGCGGGCTTTTAAACCACCAGTTGAGTCTGCCCTTGCTGGTCCGGCAATTGGTGACTGCGCTTGTAATTAATTTCTCTGTTTACCCCATGGAAACATCTACCAGTAGTCTGATGCACGAACTTTACTTTTGATTATAAAAGCTTTAAAATATTAAAAGAACTCTGTTATAAGAGTAAAATGATTAGTAAGTGATAAAAATAGTAAAAAACATTCTTATCTTTTCCCTTTATATCTGGTTGCATTACCTCGTACCACGGGCAATGACCTGCTTCAAACCTTGTATCGTCCCCTCTCATTCACATATTCATGTTTGTGACTGTTAGTGTGATTATATGTAAAAATATTATAAGTGTAAAAAAGAAAACACTCAGGAAGGGGTCCTTTATAAAAAATCAAAGAAACAATTAAAAGCCCTCTAACTAACTCCCTACTCTATTCATGTTCTAATGATCTGTCTAATTTTACCCCAAAAATAAAATACACAGTGTTACTACCTCCCTCTCTATCAAAAACAGAATCAAACTGTCAGAAATCAAAAGTAACAAGGTACCCCATTCCTTACTCCTTCACCAGAACTCCTTACAGGAAGTCATCTAGCTCGTCCAGTCCTGGCCCAATTTGGTGCACTCTTGTGTTTGTGCACCCGATGTCAACTCCAGATGGTTTGACTGACACATTAATCATCTGTTTGGCGGCCACGTTGGCTAGCATGGATCTTAGAAAAGGCACAACACAGCAGAAAAGAAAACACAAAACACAAAAGAAAAATGACAACAGCCACAGATATTATTATTCCCACCTTAATGAACCATTCTTTCCAAGACCCAAATATAGAGTCAAACCAGTATCCACCGTGTCTGTCTCTCCCCGCATTTTCAGCAACTTCTTGTCTCAGATCCTTCAGCTTCTTCATGGCCCTAGTAAAAACTCCATCAGAGGCTGTATTATTCGGAATAAAGGTGCAACAGTCAATTCCAAACATCACACATACCCCTCCTTTTTCTGCCAGTAGCCAATTCAGAGCTTGTCTGTTTTGCCATGTCATTTTGCTGGTGTATTTTAGCTAATGGCCTAAGGCATCCATTGCTTAGTCTTAATTGTTCTGTTGATTGTCAGAGCTAATCTGAGATGGTATGCCAAATCTTGGGATGACTTCTTTGGTTAAATTTTTTATCAGTTTCTGCTCCTTGGTCTGATGAGGGTTCTGCTTCGACCCATCTGCTAAATCTATGAAAACTGTATCTGTATCTTTTTCCTCTTACTGATTTTATCATGTCCACATAATCCATCACTAGATGTTTGAAGGGTCCTCCTGGAACTGAGATAGAGCCTATTGGAGTTGCTGTTCCTTTTCTGACATTATTTTGTGAATCTTTGTCTTTTTTATTTTTCTAATTTTATTTTTCTAATAATCTCCCCCCTTGCGCAATGGTCAAAACCATGCGCATCTTAAATTAAAATAGTAAAAAGGGTTGCTAGTGTAATTATTTTTCTTTTAATACCTCATTTGTCCAATAGTCTGAAGTTGAGGGTTTTGCTTATGCCTTCTTGACTAATGATATAGACTTAATTTTATATTCAATTATCTATTCTAAATTTCAAGGTGCGCATTGTAAATTGGTAACACAACTCTGATGACAAAAGCTACTGAATGTAGGCAATGTGTCATTCCCCATGACAGTGTCTAAATGTTTAGAATAACACAGCAGGTCGATATCAGTTGCCATTTGATTGTGTTAAAACACTGCTGTCATAAACCCCAAATTTTTCAATATCTAATAGATAAAAATTTCTGGTAGGTCTGGACATGCTGTCGTTTGAAAGAACCATTATCAATTTCTCTTATCTGATTTGTCATTCATCTGTTAATTAAATTTCTCTTCAAAATATTTTCCTCTGTTGCTTATGAGATGTTCTTTTAAATGACTGGAGATGTTAGCATAATCTCGAATTCATGACCAACAATATTAACACCATGCAATCCCTGGTAATGACAGCATTTTTGATATCACGTGTTTGTAATTTGTGTAGTTACTATTTTTATTTCTAAACCTAAAAAAAAATCAACTATTGACCAAGATGGAGTGACCAGCACCATAGCTTTATCATCCATATTTTTTGTTGTTGAACATATTATGTCCTCTTTTTTCCTGATATAGAGCTCAGTATCACTCAATCTTATCATCTCTGTCTTGAAGGCAGAGCCCAAAAGCTCTCTGTTCAGTGGACAACATCATCAATTATCTAATTATGCATTTACCCCTAGTTTGTTAATGCAGTAGTCCCTCACTATGCTAAGTCCAGTGTCAGTTGTAGTTAGTTATTGAGTCATGCAAACACTTCCCCTCCCATTTTTTTAATGCTTACAGCTGGACTAATGTCTATTTGAAAGAAAGCAAATAGAGAGTGTCAGCTTCACAGAATATAGAGACTGCTGTTGGACCAGTGAATAATCAAAATACAATTAATATGGCCAATCAATAAAATTTGAAGCGGTCTCTGTAGTGATCATTTGAAAACCCATCACCTGTGCACACTCAGTAAAGGATGAAGCCCTTCTGCTTGGACCAGCGATCAGTTGAACTGGTTGAGCTGCTGTCTGAGTGTTTCCCTCCTCATCTGATGCATTTGATCTCTGTTGATCTGTCAGTCTTTGTTGGCATTCAAGGGTCTGGTGTCATCTGGTCTGGTGTCTGGTGTTTGGACATAGTGGTTTGACTCTGGATGCTGTTGTCTCTCTGCCTCTCCTCAGTCTGGCTTTTGGCCAAGCCACGGAGGAGGCAATTTTGCATGATGGCAGGATGTTTTTTTGGTTGTTTCTGCATCAACACAGTCTTTGTCCATACCAGCACCTCAGAAGTTTCAGCTTCCTCTTTCAGGGTGGATGAAGGCCCACCAACCAATCGCCTCTTCTTTTCTCTGCAGCCGTGTCCTTATGTTTCTTGGTCTCACTTGTTGCACAGTCCAGTTGCTGTTGTTTATGTTGAGGCAGCCGTCCCAAAAGCTGTCTGGTGTCATCTGGAAATTGAACACTCAGAGATCCGCATGAATCAAATTCATCCTTTAAAAATTCTTCAACCATCTCTTTCAATTGTCCCTAAATTTCAGAAGTATCATCTGGTTGATAACAGCAGTTTCCCCATGCAATATTAATAAAGCAAGTTCTTCTTTGCAGAATGCAGAAAATAGCAGCCTTTCAGTCTGTCTGAGTTGCCTTATTTTCAGTCACATATATAGTATTTTCATCATTCGTTATATCGATCCCTACTCTCTCAAGCATTTTAGGATTAAATCAATGAGTCTCATTACTGTGAAATGTGTATAATACAGTATGGCTGTTAAAAATGTCTGTTTAGCTTGGTCACCCAATCCTGCTCATTCAACACAATGCACAAGTTATTTTAAGTAACACAATCCAAAGATCTCAATTTCTGCAATGGATCAAATTTAAAACTGTCTCCCAGGGACAACAAGATTCAAACATCATAGGCTACGTCTTTATATAACAGGTCAGTCATACCCACATCTAGCATGTCTCTCTCTATATAAATATTTTATCTCTAAATGTCAGATATTTCTATAACCCTTTTTATCAATTATTTGATTTTCCTCTCGGAACTACACAAACCACTTATACTAAATAGAAAACTCCAGTGTTTTTGATGGCCACCAGTTTGCGCAATCCTCCATATCAATCCCTGTTAGACCTGCTTATTAATTTAATTCCCCCATAGACCGGTCAACTAACATTTAAGCAATTTTCATATTTTCTTTCAGGTTAATTTCTTATCAATTATTTTTATTGGTGTTTTCCTGGTATTTGTGCAATTAGTCTACTTTTAATTCTGACTGGATTAGCAGATTTCACCAATCTTACTTGATCTCTTAGTAAACTGTTTTGAATACCTTTTTATTTATTTATTTTTTACTAATGTTTCAGTGTTTCTGCACATAGCCACATCTAATGTTCCCTCAGCTGGTCATTTTGTTTTTAGGCTTCTTTCTCCATTTTTGGAGGGTTGTCCTATAGTATCTCTGCAAATTTAATATTTTGATCTTGGTATCTCTACAGGTGTTGATGCTATTATAATCTTAATTATTATCAGTGTGTTTCACTCCTTTTTAGTATTCCTTACTAACCCCAGCTTGCATCTATTCTTAACTAGTTTTCAGCAAGATGGTCAGACATTTCTTAAGATATCTGATTAGTCTTTCTCAGGTATTTATGACTGGTATGGTCGGTGTTGCTCCTCAACACTACCACTCCCACCAGTTTTTCCAGTGTCCAATTATCTACCTGTGCTAGTCTGATTTCCCCTCCCTGTCCGACTTTAACAATTGTGTCATTTTCCCATTTTTCTGGCCTTGAGCTCACTACCATATACATGTTCCTCAAAATCATGGCTCCTCCAAAACCCTCAGGCCAAGTGTACCAGGCATTTCTTTTCAGGTATGGGATGTACAATGGATTTAGCTTTATTTCTGATTTTGTCAGCAATGAATCCAAAAGGGTAGTTATGGAAAGGTCAAATCTGTTCAAGTGTGGTCTCTGAGCTTCAAGAGTTATCTGTTTTTATCACATCACGTCAATCCCCTAAGAGCCACTCTGGTTCAACCTGGTTCAAGTTTGTTATTCTTGTCAATTTTTTCAAAAGCTCATCCTTCCCTTGGTCTGTTAACTCCTATCTCTGAGTTTATCTATTCTAACCAGAAGTGATTCTTAATACCTTTGGTTAGTTTTTAATGCCTCTTGAAAATCATTCTTCTTTCCGCAATCTAGCCTCGTAATTATCTCTCACTCTAGACCACATGTGTACTTTTCTTCAGGTGTCAAAAGGTGAAAAAACTCTTGTCACTTTTCTCTCTCCTTATTTCTTTATCTCAATGCAAACGCTTTCAGTCTGCTATAATGTAGGCCTACACTCATACATACAGCCGCGCACAGAGCCACTCACACACACGCAGTGCCACTCTGACACACGTACACTCATACACCCGGGATTTCATACACACTTGTCACACAGCCGTGCATAGAGTCACTCACACCCACGCAGAGTCGCTCTGAAGCACACACACTCAGTCACACACACACACACAGAGCTGCCCTCACACGCAAAACCACTCTCACACCCACTTCAAAGCCTCACACACTTATTTCCCTATTTTTCTTGTAACAAATGAAAAGACAAAGTCAATCAATCAAACTTTTGACAATATGGGCTGTGTTTCCCTATTCGGATCACATCGATTACAGTTCGGAGAATGGCCAAACAGCCGACAAAGCCAATTTCGTGGAATATTCTTTGTTCCTTGATACCTTGTTTTTTTTCATTTTCCTCTCATCAATTTCTGTTTTATCATCCATTCAACATTTAATAACACTAATTCAATAAATTAAATTTTATTTTATGTGCCTTTGTCTGTCTCAGCTTTCTCACTCCCTTTTTTTCTCACTGAGCGGTGCCAAGGTTTTATACTTTATAACAATTTCGGGACAGTGGCTCAAATGTAATTTCATGCAGAGCACAGAGCTCAGTTAAAAACACTTTGTCTCTGCGTCTCCGTCCTTTCTATCAATTCTGCTCAAACACGGCTATATAATTTTCTAACTTCTAATTTCTAGCACTTTGGGTTTTTAGAAAAAAAACAAATTATATTTTATTGTATATATCATTATTATTATCAATGCTAATTTTCTCCAAAACGATTTCTCTCCTCCTATTTAAGACGAAAAATCACTTAGATAAACAAACAAAAAACAGATCAGACTACAGATTTTTCTCCTTCTACTTAAGATGAAAATCACTTTAGACAAACTTTGACAAAAACAGATCAGACTATAGATTTCTCTCCTCCTATTTTAAGACGAGAAATCACTTTAGACAACTAAACAAAAACAGATCAAACTAACAGATCACGTGCTTATCATTTCAAACGCACTTTTCACGTAGGGCGTTGCACGCACACTTACAAACATATAAGACAGACAAATCACGTGCCTCTCACGTGCAACGCGTCTACTGCGTTGAGGGTACGCGCCTCTCACGTACACAAATAACGTGCCTCTCACGTTATAACGCACCTTTCCTGCGTTTTAGGGACAATACAACATATAATCTTGCAAACGCACTTTTCACATAAAATACCGTGACGCACACGTGTACAATGCACCTCATGCGAATGGAATACGCATCTCCTGCGTATGGACAGACAAACAGATACTGCATGCACTTTTTTCTCAAAACCTGGAACCTACCCTCCTTTTTCCTCCCTTCTTTTATTAGTTTTAGATTCTTTTTGGTGGGGTCTTTTGTTTAAGGCAGTCACCAACCAGGCGCTAGCTTACCAGGGGCAGCACAAAACAAATATAAGCAAAATTTGCTTACCTTATTTTTTGGTGCACCTTTGTTTTGTGAGGCCTCTGCCAGCACGCCCACCGTGGTCACTCCTCGACCCCTTGTCCCTCCTGGCTCGGCTCGCCAATTATGTTGTGGCGAATTCATAGTTCTTTTTGGTTCAGGTCTCAAAGTAGTTTCTCAGAGTCGAGGTTCCAGGTCAGAAGAATTAACTTTATTGACAAGCAACAAAGTGAGAAGCCGGCTGGCCATCCGGACATCTAAAGTTACAATGGCCAGTGTTCATGTCTTATACTTTTTCTTATCGCTAGGTGCCCAATGGGCACCCTCAAATCTATCTCTTCCCCTCTGTCACGCCTGGTGACCTTGGCACAGTTAGACATGTCTTCCCTATTGGTCAAATCTCACACAATGGTGCTCTGTTTCATACAGTATTTTTGACACTTTGCATTGCTGATGCAAGCTGGTTATTTTCCATTCTCTCATCCTTTCTCAGACCCATTTTGTCATGCTTGTCATTTTCATTACATCATACTTAGACATGAATCAAGGAAAATTCTCCAACAAGTGCTAAAGTGAACATGCCCAAGGAGAGCAAGCACTATTCAAACGCAAATGACCTGAGGCAATCCATGCAAGATAAATCCAAATAGTATTTAATAAATCCACAATATGATCCAAACAGAGAGATAAGAATCCACAACCAAAGCGTAGCTACAAACAATACCCGACAACTAAGGAGTGAAAGGCATGAACTTAACCCTCTGGGTCCTAAGGGCATTTTGGGGCCCTGAAGAAGATTTGGCATGCCCTGACATTTGTGCTTTTTTCAGTTGCTTAAAAACATATTAATGGCTAAAGTCTGATTACACTGTATTCAGCACAAACAGGGCTACAGTAATATGTGAGCAACATGTACATAAAACTTCACATTTTACTACGACGCCCCCCTCAGATCACCATGAATTTTATAGGTATTTTAATGATAAAATATGCTATTTAAAATTCACATTTGCCAATTGCATTTTCTTCCTAGAGTGAATATTAAGCTAAAATAGCAATATTTTAGTTAAGGACAGTCTGTTAAACAAAGTCAAATTTTGATTGGTCGTTTGATATAGCGTGCTCCCCCACCCCAACATTACCTATGTTAAATTTCTTGCTCTACGGAAAGCACACACAAAGGCTACGGACTGTAGTACGGACTTTCCATAATTTTAAGGGTGCATATTGCACCATCCCGTTTCCCCATGTTCAGAACGGCCCTGCAACACCTGCTGCTACTTCCTCTGGCTCATCTGGATCCAAATAAGCAGTGTGGACACTGACAATGCAGGAACACTTACGCCACGGCAAAAACATGCGGTTTTGTGTGTATCTTTAAATACAAATGAGCTGTTGCTCCTTGCCAAAAGCTGGATAACTGCTGGTGGTTGAGGAGAGATTCCCTGATATGATTGTAAAGCGCTTTGGGTGTACAGTGGTACATATGAAAGCACTATATAAATGCCTCATTCATTCATTCATTCATTCATTCATAACTGTAAAGGGAGGTGGCATGCTTATGAATGCACGCTTGCTTTTCACCTTGGCTTTTAAACTTACTCTGTCTATAGACCTATAACTTGCGGGCATCAGGGAGCCACTATCTATAAGTGGGTATTACATCGCTTTTGAATGCATTCTCATTTTTCCAGAATTTTTAAAAACAGCATGTAGCATCTATTGTCCAACTGAACTAAGTGATTTATCTATTTTACAAAGGGTGGGTAAGTAATGTAAGTGGTGTACGGCCGCCAAACACCTGTAACACCAACTACCTTATAAAGGCACATTAACCTTTATATATAAAATTATCGTATTGTTCCCGAAAATAAGACAATGTTTTTTTTCTTGAAAATACATCTGAAAAAATGGGGTTATCTTATATTCAGGGTCTAAACTTTTACCGGACAATGTTAGGAAGACTGTTCCAGAGTTTAGGTGCTAAATAGGAGAAGGATCTACCGCCAGCAGTCGATTTAGATATTCTAGGTATTATCAACTGGCCGGAGTTTTGAGATTGCAATAGACGTGAAGGACTATAATGCGTTAAGAGCTCGCTCAAGTACCGCGGAGCTAAACCATTTAGTGCTTTGTAAGTAATCAGCAATATTTTAAAATGTATAATGTTTAAAGTCTCAAACTACCTTGTAGCCAATATTGTCAACTTACCGGTGGGCTTTTACATATCATTAACTATAGTCTGAAGCAGTCTCAAGAGAAGCCAGGGTATCTCATTATATCTTTCTGTTGATATGAAAAATTGGAAATATTTAGCAATATAGCAGGTGTATGATGTATATTAAGATGTTATAATGAACTATATGCATTTCTCCACTGACGTTCTGAGATGTTCAAAGCGTTTCTGATGATTGTTAGAAGACAGACTGAGATGGCGAACGGTAAAGTAGTTTGTGTAACATTAGCAGCACATTATTAGCTGTTTGATAACATAGTGAAGCAAAAGGCTAATCATATTAATTACCATAATGTGTCAGACGTTCTAAAGAGCGATTCCATTGTGCAGTGTTGTAGGATTAAAAAAAAGAATCCAAGATGTTTGAAATCAACTTAGACATTTGCTTTACTGTTTTCCACCCCCTCTTTCCCCAATGACCATTTGGAGTTCCTAAGGCACAGAGGGGCTGATAGTGACCAAGGCCTGTAGGCCAAGATGTGTGTACTTCGGGGGTCTATGAACTGTCACACCTTTAGTTCGGTGGGGGGAGTTGTAATTATATGATTGGTCAGTTTGAATGTCTCATAGTTGGGTTAAAGTCATGGTCAGAGAAAGGATAAAAGAAGATTATAACTCTTGCTCTGTCTCTTTTCTTACTCTCTACACACTCTCTCTCTCTCTCTCTCTATCCATCTCTAAGGTAACATTTTACATATATGCTGGGTACAATTAATGGTATAAGTTATCATCATCTCATACTTATATTTTGTAACTATTTTAAGTGTAACCATATTTTGTCATTAAACATTTTCAATTACAAATAATGTGCTAACTAGTTTTGATTTGCTATTGACTTTTGATCATTGATTGATCAACTGCTGCGTACATAGCGCTGCAAAGGAAACTCCGCCTACTACCACTTCACCTCCGCCAAACGTCATTTTCACCGAACTCGCGAGACTTCTGATTAAACTCCGCCTACTCCGCAGACGCAACACTTGAACAGAACACTGAACAACTACTGTATAAAAAGAAAATAAATGTAACATGACCATAGCCTTTTGCACACAGTTTCTAAAATATGTTACTTTTGCATACTCTTCATATCCCAGTCCTGCGAAGATGACAGAATTTACTCACATTTGCTGTCCAGCGACAATACATGAGAGCAGTTTTAGCGTTTAGACCAAACAGTGACTGAATGCGACCTGGACGCCATCGGTGAAGGGTGATATATTTTGCTAAATAAAATGATCCTGTCAGAAGTATAGAGCGAGAACTTTATTATTTATTACCAAATTTCGATACCTAAGGGTTAAACAAAATAAACTTGTTGCTCCGTCTCCGACAGCAAGAAGAACTGGAGCACGTCACAAATGAACCGAAACTCAGCATATAGGACACTTGCCTCACAGACATGAGAAATATGCCATTTAAATATGCCATTTTGATGATCAAAGATGAGTTTTAAGGGATAACATTATTGACTACAGGGGGACTTGTAGTCACAGATTAAAAAAAACACCAATTAGCATTATCACTATACAAATTGAGCCACAGTCACGTAACGATATAGAATGAATTGCAACCTACTAAACAGTGACACAAATACTTTATATACCTGGATGAATCCTACCTGGCACATAAAAATAAAAAATGTTTTTTTTATCTCACAAATTCACACCTTTTAGTGGATGCACTTTACGTTTTGGTTCTTTTAGTACCCCTTTGGCAAGCGGAGCGAGGTATGTGTCTTTATTGTGTTTGCATGTTGTATTTTAAAGTAATATATAATTTAGTATGGCACGTGTTATTTGTCGAGCTCTTTTGGTTAATTTCTCATGTATGTAATAATTTATTTGTCTTTTGGGTATCTGTAAATGTGTATTTGTTTAAGTAATCTGTCATTTGTATATACGTTTTTTATTTATGAGTATATTGTTTCTTTATGTAGTTTCACGGTGCTACAACACAACGTTTATCGAAGTCACGGTTAATGGCGCTCAAAGCGAGCGGAATAAAGAAGATTAAGCACCCGTCGAAACTCTCTGTCTCGTTTGTCGATGCCGAGGGGCTGCTACAGTGAAACTCGACGCTTATCGGGACTCTGCATCGCTTCGCTGCTGCCCTGTTCGAGAGAGTTCATCACAACGCCGCACGAGGATCAGCACGGCGCTGCGGACGTCTGCGCAGTCACAGCGGATCGTGACGTCATTATAACTGCTTAAAGAGAAAGATCGCAAGGTGGTAGCAAGGCACCGTTTAACATTACAGATGAGATTGAGACTGTGAGTTAAATCGTATTCCCACGTGAGCTGCATCCATTCATTGGAACTCTGTAAGTTGACATGTTCAAATGGAAAGGAGAATTTTTTTTTTAACTATTAAATTGAAGGATAAAACTACAAGAGACATTTAAATTGAATAAGTCAAATCACAAGAAAATATTAAAGTTTACTTGATTATTTAAAGACTATAAAAAACTTGTGTGTTAAATTTGATTGTTGATTGTTGAAGATTTATCTTGGACATTTAAAAAGTCATACACAAAGAGTACAGTTAACTTTATTACTGTTTGTAAACACTGAAATTTCTGATCTATTACAAGGGAAATATTTAAATGTTAAAAGTGTTTACAGTTATGCATTTGTGTTGATTCTCGTTGCTAATATTTTGAGTGCTTACTTTTTAGAGGTCTGATGGAAATGGTATCACTTATAGCTTAAGTTGCCCAGTTTAAAGAAGCAAACAACATTAAAGAGGCCATGGAAAACCCACCTGAAAAGGAAGTTGAATCAGTTGAGGAGATGCCACTTCCAGCTGAAGAAATAAGTAACCCACCAGTGCAACAGATCAGAGCAAGCTCACGTGAAAGAAGCTTAACAGAGAAAGGTCAAGAGATGCATGAGCTCGAAGCAAAGAAACAGGAAAGGTCCTTCCATAAGACATATGAGTCCTGGAAGCAGGCTGCAAGAGAGGCTAGATCAAATTTGAAAACATTCTGTACACGTGAAGACCTGGAGCAAATACAGCAGGACATTCAAGGCAGACATGATTCAGTCTATCAGCGTTATGAACCGATTCTGCATAACCACACTACTACTCCAGACATTGTTAAACGTATGGATGCCTGCGCTGCACTAACTGCAGAGATCACTGATCTTGTCAGTAAACGACTGGAAACATTTAATGAAAGTTACAACAAAGAACTTGTGAAGGAAAGAGTAAGGCAGGTGCTGAATAAGGACGAATATGGATCCGTCTTTGGATGTACAGTAACAAACACAGTCGTTTCAGAGTCATCACTGGGATCCGATAACCAATCAAAGACTTCTAAAGTCTCAAGTAAGCGTGCTGATGCACAGGCAGAATTTGCAGCGAAACTAGAACAAGCTAAAGCTTTACAAGAAATTCACAATCAACAAGCTAAGCTTGATAAGATGGAGCATGACTGGAAGCTTTGTGAATCGAGAATGTTAGCGGAGATAAAGCAGAAGGAGGCTGAAATGCAGTTAAGGCGAGTGGAGGAAAAGAAGCGGCTACAACAGCTACAAGTTGACAAAGACGTTAAAGTAGCAGCAGCTCGTGTCAAAGTGTATAACGGCAACCTTCATTGCTGTGAAGATGACGAAGGACCTAGCATTCACACTGGCTGCCAAAGGACAGAGCTTACATCTCAACTGAACCCGGAAGCACAGTTGTTCCTACCTCAGCAAGCATCATGTGAAGGATATAAAGTTACAACACCTCAGGAAACTGCAAATCTAGCTCAAGCAATAGCAAACTCACTTAGCACACATCGGCTGCCAGTTCCAGAACCCACTGTCTTTGTTGGTGACCCTTTAAAATTCATAGATTGGAAGATGTCATTCATGGCCCTCATTGATCGAAAACCTCTTCCTTCTGGTGAAAAAATGTTCTATCTGAAGAATTACCTTGCTGGGGAAGCTCGCAAAGCGGTGGAGGGATATTTCTACAGAAATTCTGAGGATGCGTATCAAGGTGCCTGGAAAGTGTTACAGGAAAGGTACGGGAACTCGTTCGTCATCCAAAGAGCGTTTCGAGACAAGCTGATGAGATGGCCCAAAATTGGAGCAAATGACCCACTGGCATTACGAGATTTCACAGATTTCCTACAAGGTTGTGTCGAGGCAATTCCTCACGTAAAAGGATTAGCCATTCTAAATGATTCTGAAGAAAACCACAAGCTGTTAAAGAAACTCCCCGAATGGATTGTGAGAAAGTGGAACGTGGTCGTGGTGGAAGAGCTAGACACATCAGGTGACTATCCAAGTTTCAAATGCTTCACAGAATTTCTGCAAAAGGAAGCAAAAATAGCTTGTAACCCTATAACCTCTGCGCTATTTGTGAATCAAAGGAACACAGATGAAAGGTTCCCCAAACGTACTAAGGCTCTCAGTACAAAGGTTCAGGTGAACGACTTAAGCTCAAAAAGACCAGAGACGTACATCTCTAAGCCAAAGACATCGTGCCTTTTCTGCAAGGATGAAAAACATCACATTGCTCAATGCTCTACATTTGCTGGAAAGACTATTGAAGAAAAGAAAGCCTTCATTCATGAAACCCACCTCTGTTTCGGATGTCTCAGAAAGGGACACATGAGGAAAGACTGTAGAAGAAGACATATATGTGGTACGTGTGGTCGAAGTCATCCTACCTGCTTACATGAAGAAAGGGATAAAGCTCCTTCAAAGGACCCTAAAGGGGCATCTACAAATGTTCAAGCAAGTGAGGAAGTTCATAAAGTCATGACCCACGCACTCACTCAATGTTCTCCTGCTACTTCCAGCATTGTGCCAGTTTTCATCTCTACAGTGGACGAACCCCAAAGAGAAGTACTAACTTATGCTCTACTTGACACCCAGAGCGACTCAAGTTTCATCTTGGAAGATCTTCTTGAAAGTTTGAATGTTGTCTCACAACCTGTGCAATTGAGGCTCAGCACCATGACAGCTGCTGACACGATCACTGCCAGTAAGAGAGTCTGTGGACTTAAAGTAAGAGGACTACAATCTGCAAGTTCTATACCACTACAGCAAGCATACACAAGAGACTTCATTCCAGTGGACAAGTCGTATATTCCCACCAAGCACACAGCGCTTCAGTGGAGTCACCTCAGACACTTAGCAAGTCAGCTATCACCACTTTTGAACTGTGAAGTCGGACTTTTAATTGGATTTGACTGCCCATCTGCTCTAGCTCCCTTGGAAGCCATTATAGGTGGTGAAAATGAGCCTTTCGCGCAAAGAACTGTGCTTGGGTGGAGTATTATAGGCCTGTCTAATCCACACCTTGACCGACAAGGAAATCAGAGTTTTGTCCACCGTGTTGCAGTAGAGGAAATACCTGTCCCATCGCCCAATGATATCCTGAAAATTCTTGAGTCAGATTTCAATGAGAAAGCTTATGAGGATAAATGTGTGTCACAAGAGGATGTTCGTTTCATACAGCACCTCAGTGCCAATATTCATCAGAAGGATAATGGACATTACGAGCTTCCTCTCCCATTTAAGTGCAGCAGCCGACCCTCACTACCCAACAACAAAGGGCTAGTAACTGCTCGACTACAACACCTAAAGAAACGGCTCAAGTCCAATAAACAGTATTATGATCACTACAAGGCTTTCATGGAAGAGATGATTATCAAGGGTGATGCAGAACAAGCTCCAGCTATATTAAGTGGAGAGACAGTGTGGTACACCCTCAGAAACCAAACAAGCTGAGGGTGGTATTCGATTGTTCAGCAAAGTTTCGTGGTATATCTCTAAATGACACACTTCTGACTGGGCCTGATCTAACCAATTCCTTGGTGGGAGTGCTGTGCCGTTTTAGGAAGGAGCCAGTAGCAGTTACCTGTGACATAGAGAAGATGTTTCACCAGTTTCTCGTCCCACCTGATGAACGCAATTACCTGAGATTCTTATGGTGGGAGGGTGGAGACTTGGAGAAAGAGCGTCAAGAATATCGCATGGCAGTCCACCTCTTTGGTGCCACGTCTTCACCTGGGTGTGCCAATTTTGGCCTAAAGTACCTGGCACAGCAGCACAAGGTTAACTATCCTTCAGCCTCAGCATTCATTGAGAAGAACTTTTATGTGGATGATGGGTTAACCAGTGTTCCCTCAACCAGTGAAGCCAAAGAACTAATAATGCAAGCTCAAAGAGTGTGTAAACATGGAGGTTTACGGCTTCACAAATTTAACTCAAATAAGGAAGACGTTCTGAGTTGTTTAAACCCGTCAGAAAAGGCAACTACATCAAAGCCTCTTGACTTTAATCTTGAAGCAGCACCAGCTGGACGCGTACTCGGCATTCAATGGTCAACAAAGGATGACACATTCAGTTTCAGCATTGACCTTAAGGATCAACCATTGACTCGCCGTGGTATTCTGTCTGTTACAGCCTCTCTATATGACCCTCTTGGGTTTGTCGCCCCATTTATTCTACAGGGAAAGTGTATCCTACAAGAACTGTGTCGTAGAGGTACTGAATGGGACAACGAACTTCCTGATGACTTGCGTTCTCAATGGGTGAGCTGGAAATTAAGATTGACCAAGAGTTCTTCTGGACAGACTCGCAGGTCGTTTTAGCATACATTAACAATGAAGCCCGTAGGTTTCATGTTTTTGTCGCAAATCGAGTGCAGCTGATACGAGATGTCACAGATCCTAGTCATTGGTGTTACGTAAATACAACAGATAACCCTGCTGATTATGCATCTAGAGGGCTTAATGCGTCTGCCATCTCTACATCAATGTGGTTATCAGGACCCAAATTCCTGTGGGAACAGGAAGTAAATGCAACACCATACACACCTGTGAACCTGCTTGTCGGTGATCCTGAAGTTAAATTAGTCCAAACCTTTGTGACCTCAGTCAGAGACGGAGCAGACATCCTCAGCCGCTTAAGTCGATTCTCTTCTTGGTCTATGCTTCTAAGGGTGGTTGCAAGAATAAACAGATTGGGCCACAAACAGATGTACAACGGTGATCATGTGACAGTTGAAGAACGTGAGAGAGCTGCTAAGGTGGTCATCAAGCTTGTACAGCAGCAAGCATTCTCAAAAGAAATGCAAATAATTGAAAGAGGAGAAGCTCTACCAAATTCAAGCGCACTGTACCCTCTGGATCCTATTTTGGACAATGGCATCCTCCGTGTTGGTGGGAGGCTAAAACACTCATCTCTCAGTCAAGATCTAAAACATCCTGTAATACTTCCAAAAGGTAACCACATCACTAAACTAATTCTGTCATATTACCACACCAAAGTTCGTCACCAGGGAAGAAGCCAAACTCAAATGGAGTTAAGAATGAATGGATTCTGGATCATTGGAGGCAGTAAGTCCGTCGCCAAGTTCATACACAAGTGTGTGCAATGTCGGAAACTCAGACGACCAGCTGAAGAACAGCGTATGGCAGAACTTCCCAGAGAACGTGTTGAGGTTTCCGCTCCATTCACGTACTGTGGTATGGACTGTTTCGGGCCATTTATTGTGAAGAGAGCTCGTAAGGAGCTTAAGAGATATGGCCTATTATTCACTTGTCTATCATCTCGTGCAGTCCATATTGAAATGATTGAGGACCTATCTACAGACTCCTTTTACAATGCCCTAAGGTGCTTTATCAGCCTCAGAGGAGCAGTTCGCAAACTTTAGTGTGACCACGGCACTAACTTTGTTGGAGCTAAAAATGAATTCGCAAAATCACTGAAAGAGATTGACACCAACGCCTTAGAGATCTTTCTTACAGAAAGGCAATGCGAGTTTGTCTTTAATGCTCCTTCTGCAAGCCATGCTGGAGGTGTCTGGGAGCGCCAGATACGAACTGTGCGAAATGTACTCAATGCCACACTTGCTTTATGCCCAAGCAGGCTTGATGACGCATCACTCAGAACGCTGTTCTATGAAGCAATGGCCATTGTAAACAGCCGCCCTCTAACGGTAGATGGGATTAATGATCCAAATTCACTCGAACCATTGACCCCAAACCATCTGATAATGATGAAGTCTGATGTTGCTCTTCCACCTCCAGGAGAGTTTGTAAAACAAGATGTGTATGCCACTAAAAGATGGCGCAGAGTTCAATACCTAATCGAACAATTTTGGAGTCGTTGGAAGAAGGAATACCTTCTCAACATTGCAGCACGTCAGAAATGGCATATTCCTCGCCGTAACCTTCAAGTGAATGATGTTGTAATCATCAAAGACGATATGCTTCCCAGAGGTCAGTGGCAATTAGGCCGAGTGGTGGGAACCAGTGAAGGAAGTGATGGTCTTGTAAGGCGAGTCAAGTTGCAGTTAGGGGAGCGAAAACAAAATCAACGCTCCAAGCCCACAGTCATTGAAAGGCCCATCCAAAAATTGGTGGTACTTATAGAAAATGAGTAATCAACGACTGCTTTGTGATTCCATTGCATCAGACCATGTAATTAAGTTCTATAAAACCTAACATTTTAGACTTCGCATGCATATAAACTGTTTGAAGGCGGTCATATTGATGTTCAGAAATCATGTTCTGATTCATTCACAGTTTGTCCTGTTCTTTCATCATTTCATAATTGGTGGGAGTGTAAATGACCGCAAAATATGTATGTGTGTGTGTCCCTTTAAACGTGTTGTGTGCGCGCACGCACGCTCTCTACGTAACGTAAGCTGTAACTCAGAGAGAAGAAAGAGGTGCGGACAAGGGGCACATTGTGGTTCTCGCGTGGTGTTTACAAAAGTTTGAAATATATATTGTAAAAGGTGGATGCACTTTACGTTTTGGTTCTTTTAGTACCCCTTTGGCAAGCGGAGCGAGGTATGTGTCTTTATTGTGTTTGCATGTTGTATTTTAAAGTAATATATAATTTAGTATGGCACGTGTTATTTGTCGAGCTCTTTTGGTTAATTTCTCATGTATGTAATAATTTAGTTGTCTTTTGGGTATCTGTAAATGTGTATTTGTTTAAGTAATCTGTCATTTGTACATACGTTTTTTATTTATGAGTATATTGTTTCTTTATGTAGTTTCACGGTGCTACAACACAACGTTTATCGAAGTCACGGTTAATGGCGCTCAAAGCGAGCGGAATAAAGAAGATTAAGCACCCGTCGAAACTCTCTGTCTCGTTTGTCGACGCCGAGGGGCTGCTACATCTGTTATTTGTGACATTTTCATGGCTAAAGTCTAATTACACTGTATTCAGCACAAACTCTGCTACAATAATATATCAGCAGCATGTATGTAAAAGTTTGTTAATGATAATGACATTTATGCGTGGTTTGTGAAAATACAAAAAAAAATTCTCACTGAAATAAGGCCATAAAACCCATACTGATTATTTCTTCACAAGACTTTTGAAAATTGTATGACGTAGCCTAGAATATTTGCTCTAAAACTATGTGAAAATCACCCTGACTGCTCATTCAGATAAGACAATATATTGATTTAAAATTTTTACAACGTGTTTTGTGTGAAAAAGCTTTATGCGGAAGGTCATTAATATGTAAGCTTTTCACACCTGAGAAAGACAAAGACCCTCCCCTAACGACCCTATTAAGAGCTATCAGGCCCTATCATTCTGAGCAACCTTTCACAAAGAATGAGGAGATTTAAAAAAGAATGGCTTTTAGATTGTTTGGATTTATTTACAACACAACATAATCCAAAGATACACAACAAATGACATAAAAGCACTTATTGAAAACAATGATCCAAAGACAGAGACCTTTCTGCCATTCCTAAAAACATTGTACATAACTTTCATTTCCAAGGTGTCTGATTTTCACTTTACCATGTTCATGTACAGAGACTCATGTGAATGTTGAAGTCAGCAGGACTCAGTGGCATCTGGGCCCTGAAAGAAAAACAAAAGTGAACATACTGATATCAAGAGAAAGGTCTGCACGATTTTGGGAATAAATTTTTGATTTTTCTGGTTAAAATTGCTTTTTAAAATTCACAGAATACACACACATACACACACACAAATGTTTCCAACAATATATAATATAATGAACACCAGGTTTGTTGAGCCTTGTAGGCATAGGCATGCGCAGTGCTGGACAAAATAATAATAACAATAACATATAGCAGCCTATAAATCTTCTAAAAGATTTCAGTAACAACTAAGCTAGAGAAAAATATATTGATTATCATGTTACTTCAAATGTTTCCATTCGTTATGATGATATGAAATGAGATAGCCTAATAGTAAAAACATGAATGCGAACATTTGAACATTTCAAACGCGATCGCGATCCAAAATATGATACATTCAAACGCGATCGCGCTCAAATATAAAACATTATGGTTACCATATCTACGTTTGAGCAGATATCCACAAACACAGTAAGAGTAAACACGGGTCTAAATATTATAATATTCACCATATATCGAGCAACAGTTCAACTGCAATGTAAAATTTTTGCAACAATAACAAACTAATATGTAAGAATTTCTTACCTTACATCTTTCTTGTCTTCAAATCGCGTTCTTCTTCTTCTGATGTAAATCCAACATAAGCTCAAGGCGCAAACTCGACGAAAGGCAGAGGCTTGTGAAGTGTTTTGGTGCTTTGTTTTTGAGGTAATGAGCGCGTTCGCGTTCCATGTGGAGATTAGCATGTGAATCTCTTTTGCGCGAGTGGGCGTGGTCAAATTAAAAATAATTAGGAAGCGTTTAAGAAGCTGGACATCTTGTTGGTTTTAAACAAATTACTTAAACAGAGAATATTTGTTTTCAGTTTGAATCCGATCATTTAAAAGTACACACTTAAATGATTATAAAGGTATATGGCTCATAAATGTGTGACAAGTATTCGCTGAGTTTTGTTTCAGTTTACCTTTTTACTTTTTACCTGTGTGTTACTAAAAGACATTGTGAAATCGGGGATTGACTTAATTTTCCATTGGTAATTAAAAGGTATTGTATCACTTCTTATTAATTCTGCTTGCTAGTTTATACTTATCTGGGAAATGTAGAGGGAGAGTGCCTTTTTATTTTGTATGCAGATTTTCTCCTGTTTTTGATTCGAGAGGAAGCTCAGGGAAGTTTGTGTTGTTGATTTTCATCTCTGTTTTTGTGAAGGGTAGGTAGCTCCTCTAAACCTTAGTTAGCTTCTGTTCTGTTTATTATTTTAGGCCATACTCTCTCCGGAAGATTTATTTCTGTATTTTTGCAAAGCTTTTTGGTATAAGAAGGAAATAAATATTATTTAACTTTTTCTTAAAGTGGTGTTGTTTTCACTCTGAGACTGAGGCCGAAGTGTGTTCTCCACGTTTTCTTTTCTTTTTCTTTTTTACGTCTCTACATTGATTTTTGTATTATCATATTTTCTTATCCTTAGTTACCTCCTCCCCACCTGACCTCTAGACTGGGGAAGATTAATGTTTTGCTGTAATAAAGTAAATAGAAATATCAGACCATTATTTCAGTAAGAACTAGGGCTGTCAAAAGATTAATCGCGATTAATCGCATCCAAAATAAAAGTTTGTGTTTACATAATATGTGTGTGTACTGTGTATAATTATTTTGTATATATAAATACACACACATGCATGTATATATTTAAGAAATATTTGCATACATATACTGTATATATTTATATATAATTTATATTATATATAAATATAATTTTTTTATATATAAATTACACATTTTTCTTAAATATATACAAACATGTGTGTGTATTGATATATACAAAATAATTATACACAGTACACACACATATATTATGTAAACACAAACTTTTATTTTTGGATGCGATTAATCGCGATTAATCTTTTGACAGCCCTAGTAAGAACATATTCATACTAGGGATGGCGAAAACTAAAAAAATTCTTGACCGACCACCGAGCCTCATTAGCCGGTTGAAACCGGTTAACCGATTAGTTTAAAATAATAACAGCCATTTCGAGCCGCGCCTGCAATTTCGCAACTCTGTCGCATCTCTCTGCCGCTCTGCCTCCCGCTCACACACACGTCACTTTTTTTAAATCCCCTACAGCGCGAAACATGAGTCCCGCAAACGCGGCGCCGAGGAGCTTGTATGTAATCAGAGGACAAATGGCTTTTTAGTTTCGAAATGGTTGGGGTAACAGGTACAAGGTGATCGCGTTGAAAATAAAGCCATTTGTCTAGCGTTAGAAGCATTGCACATTTGAAACAGTGCCGCGGTTGTAATAAAATGACAGCTCCGAAGAGACGCCGCTTTAGTTTGAGGTAACGTTAGTGCTAACAATAATAAAGAAAGATGATGATCATCATCACCTTACATCATAGATGATGTGCTACTACTGTATTTAAGCACTGTATCACACAAGTTGCAACTTACATCTGTCATTCTTTTTGGTGAAATGGTCCCACACACTACTTTTCTTTGCACGCTTCATCCTGTCGTCTGCCCTGGCTCTAACCTCAAGCTTTTTAGCCTGTAGCCTTTACTTTTCGCAAACCTTATGAGCGCGCAAACCCAAACGCTGTGACCTCGCGCCAAATGTTTTTATTGGTTTATTAGTACAAACAGGCGAGATATGAGAAATTGAGTGTGAGGGATTTGTTTTCTTCACACAAAAAGATATTGGAATGAGATGGCTATTGGCTAACTGTAGTAGCGTTTAGTCCACCGCCTAATTTAGAGATCACTTTTTTTTTTTTTTTTTTTACCGACTACCGACAACTTTGATCGGTTAACATTGATACGGTCAACCATCGGTTAAACGGTTATCGGTTAACATCCCTAATTCATACATTAATTCAACACATTATTTCCATTTCAAAACTGTAGTGTTCTCTCAGATTAAACTTAAACTGAGAACAGATGGACACTGGCACAGGTTTCTTCCATGAACTCACTTTTTAATTATTTTCTTTAGGCACAGCATCTGAATAAGCCTACAAACGCCATCAGCTGGACATATTCCCCCTTTTGTGAGACCAAATGCTACAACTTCCTCATTCCTCAGTAGGTAATAACATAATACAACAGCAACAACTTTACATAACTACTAAAATACTCCTTTTTTCATTTATTACTCTTACTGTTTTTGCCTTTAATGTGAACTAGGCAATTCTCTTCTTCTCTCTCTTTTTTTTTAAGCCACATAGTCCTTCATCCATATCAGACTCCTCTTCATCCTTACACTCTTTGGGCCTGTATTTGGATCTGCTAGAGTTTCCTTGAATGAATCCTGCTTTGCCTTTCCAGCACAGTTGGAGAAACAAACTGCATTCCAACGTCTCCCATCGCTGAGAAGGTAACTACTTGCTCCTGTTTGTTTATTCACTGTGAGAGGTTGTAAGAATTGAGTCTGTTTTCTTTACAAGGAATGGTTTTCTCACCCGCACTTTATCTCCTGGCCGAAAGGAAGGAATTTTCAAAATGCGTTTGGCATTCGTGTAAGCCTTGCTTTTCTCTTGCTTGGCTCTGACATACTGCCATGGGCAGAATCCAGTGTGGTCTGTATAGGAAGGATGTGCAGTTTTGTACGCATTTGTCGCCCTATCATCAATCCGAAAGGAGTTTTGTTAGTAGTTGCATGTGGTGTCGCTCTATAGACGTGTAAAAATGCAGTTAATTCCCGTTTCCATGGTTTGTGCAACTGTGCAGTAGTTTGGATGCAGTTCTTGAGGACTCAATTAAAACGTTCAACGGCTCCATTTGCTTGAGCATGATACACACTAGTGCGAATGTATGTAATGCCATTGTCCTTCAATAAATCCTGAAATGTTGATGAGCAGAACTGACTGCCATTGTCAGTAACAATGTATGCAGGGTTGCCTTCGCGAGCGAACACTGTAGTTAGAAATGTCAATAATGTAGCTGTGGTGACAGATGAAGCGAAAGCCACCTCAGGCCATTTACTGTAGTAGTCCAGGAGTGTGATGGCATAACAGCAGTCGAGTGTAGCAGTGTCGAATAGTCCTACCACGTCAACAACCACTTTTTGAAAAGGTCCTTGTGGCAATTCCACTGTCTGCATCGGGGCTGCATGTGTGCGTGCTGATGTATCATTCATTTGACAGGCAGTGCATGTTTTTATGAGGTCACTGACCATTGTGTCCATGTGCGGCCACCAAACAGCTCAAGTAGCCGTTGTTTTGATCGCACGATACCTCAGTGTCCTTCATGCGCAAGATGCATGTAGTGCGAAGTGACACGAGAACCACGTAGAAGGAGTGAAGTTTCAGCAGAAAATTCATGCTGTATGTGTTAATAAGGACGCAGAACATCTTTTTGTTTCCTTTGGCCATCCGCTCTGCATTTGGGTTTTAACCTGTTAAGCTTCACCAGTGTGTCGGCGCACTGAAGCATTTTTTTATTCAGTTCAAAGTTACTATCAGATTTAATGTTATACATTGACAAACTATAAATCATAAAAAAGATATAAGACCCAAGTTTCAGTATTTGATCACTATTGTATTCTGAGAAACTTATAGTGACAGTTATTTCTTAATTTGTGTCAGGAGTTATGAAATGAAAAAATGCGTCGATACCTTTAATATGAATTATGCGCGTCAGCCGCTTTCATTCATAAAAAACTCTGTGCTGTCGTCATGAAAGCGATTCACAAAACAATGTCCCTCAGGGCTTTAGCTCAAAAATGTGCAGATTTGGAGAAATATTGATAGATTCTCATAGGTTTACATCAGATTTCTATAGACAGGAATAATATTTATTGAATTTATACCCAAATGCGTCGATGTAATCATTATGAGCGCTTGGATACTCTGATACTGTGTTTTCAATACATACCAGCAGCCTGAGGGCGCCCTATGTGCACAGTATAGTCCATATATGGAACATGAAGAAGAGCCATAATCATGTGACATTACAGGAAGTCCCAGACACATACACAGCTTACAGAGATCGCTGTAACATGCAGATACAGACATTTTGAAGACAATAAACATGTTTGCAATGATATTTGAGTTGCCTGTGTTCTTCGAGCCATGTCAGGTATTTTCATAATAATAGATTATATTTATAATGTAATGCAAATCTATATAGACTTTATCATCGTGCAGAACTATAAAATTATATATTTTCTGTCTGATTTTTTTATCTGAAGCCAAATTAGATCACAGAAGATTATTTAAAATACTCGACTTGCGTTATAAAGTAAGTTTGGAGCACAAACATGGTTTTAATCTCATAAATTGTCGTATATTGACGGTGTGCTAAGCTAACATGCTAGCTAGCCCTAGGTGCACCTGCCACGTCACAGTTATTCTTTTATGATTTTTTTCTAAATAGGAATGCTTACTGAAATGTTTCTTTATTCAAGAATTGCATTTGATGCAGTTTCAAAGGTGAAGTGAACTTTGATAAAAGAAAATAGGGATTGAAACCCTATGGATAGCCTGTGAATAGCCAGTCATTAGTAACTATAATGCAGACAAAAGAAATGCATATTTAGAGCCATAAACCAGGCTGGAAAGGTGTGAATGTGTGCAGGGGGAGACTGAGACTGAATGGGGATCGTTTGCACCACAAAACAATAGACTGAATAGATACTTAGATGATGACTAAACATCAGTAGCATTTTAGAGTCTTTATTTTCTGTTAGTTTAGCCACTGTTTCAAATAAATACCTTGGGTTTTGTTTATTTTCTTCTAATAGGGTTGAAAAATAAGCAGATCTAGCAGCTTTTAAGGCCTCTCTGTATGCAATCGAGTTAGGGTCTTTCAATGAAATGCGAAATACCTCTAGTTTTGTTTTCTTCCAGTTGCGCTCCATTTTTATGGCTGCTCTCTTAAGGGCCCGAGTGTGCTCGCTGTACCACGGCGTTGGACTGTTTTCTTTAATCTTCTTTAAGCGCAAAGGAGCAACTGTGTCTAAAGTGCTGGAAAAGAGAGAGTTAAAAGTTTCTGTCGCAATATCTAGTTCTTCTAAGCTATCTAGGATGCTGAGATGATGAAACTGATCAGGAAGATTATTGATAAAGCAATCTTTAGTGGCAGAAGGGATAGATCTAACATATTTGAAACACGGAGTCGGCTTTGCAGCCTTGGCTAAATGAAGTTTACACAAGACTAGATAATGATCTGAGATGTCATCGCTCTGCTGCAGAATTTCAACGGCATCAACATTTATTCCATGTGATCATATTAGATCTAGAGTATGATTACAACAATGAGTAGATCCTGACACTATTGTCTAACTCCAATAGAGTTAAGAATGTCTTTAAATGCCAATCCCAATGCATCTTTTTCGTTATATACATGTATATTAAAATCACCAACAATTAGGACTTTATCTGCAGCCAATACCAACTCTGATAGAAAGTCACCAAATTCTTTGATAAAGTCTGTATGGTGCCCTGGTGGCCTGTATACAGTAGCCAGCACAAATGTTAAACGTGATTTATCATTTACACTATATATTGCTATATTAAGCACCAACACTTCAAAATAAGTATATTTAAAACAAGACTTCTCTGTAATTCTGAAGATATTACTATAAATTACAGCAACACCACCCCCTTTGCCCTTCAGACGAGGTTCATGTTTATAACAGTAATCTTGCGGGGTGGACTCATTTAAAGTAATGTAATCGTCTGGTTTTAGCCAGGTTTCTGTCAAACACAGCACATCTAGGTTAAAGTCTGTAATCATATCATTAACAATAAGTGCTTTTGGAGTAAGGGATAGAATATTCAGCAACCCGAGCTTTATCATTTGCTCATTTGTATTATATCTGTTTTTTACTTGTTGAACATCAATTATATTTTTACCCTTGGATGCAGTGGTGTAGTGGTAAAAAAAGAGGTGGGTAAACTATAAATTCTGGTGGACCACGACGTGGTCACTCGGTAAGGTGGGCCACTGCCTTCCGGTGTATGTGTATCCTGATGACATCGCTATAGGCTATCATTTGATGGTACTACCAAGGGTATCACTGGTTGTTCCCTCATCATAGGTCACACAATCACTCTTCAATTCATACATTAATCTAAGTTCTTGTTAAAGAGACTCAAAAAGGAATAATATGGTTGAAATTTAAGTTTACTAAATGACAAAACAGAGAGAACAAAATATTTAAGAGAGATCGAGAGGGAGGCTTATATCCAGGGCTTCCAATGCAATGCACTTGTGGATTTGGGATTATTGATTAATCTGTTGAATATTTCCTCGATTAATTGATTGTTTGGTCTATCAGAAAAATGTGGATCAGTGTTTCCCTGTAGAGGGAAAAGTCTTAAACCTGGTGCAGGCTTGATTCCCTCTGAATCTCTTGAACAGTTGGGTTTTGACATGCTCCCTACATTAAACCAGCTGCCTGTAATGAATAAAAAAAAAAAAAAACCTTTTTTGCATCATTTTAATGATTTCCTGTTGCGGCTACGATCAAGTTTCATTCTCGCGCAGCTTGTTTAGTAACTTCACGAGCATGTGTTTTCTGCTACGTGTGTGCGCCGTTCTCTTTGTTCCGTGTGTGTGTGTGTGTGTGTGTGTCGGCGCGCTGCGCTCTCTGCTCCGTGTTTGCGCGCTGCGCATTCTGCTCTGTAGTTAACGGCCCAAATGCTCGAATCATGTGCCGATCGGCGATCACGCACTGGAAAAGCAAAGTCCGCTCACATAACGTGAAATTTAGAGGGGTTGATAAACACAATGTAGAGGTGGATAAACGCAATGTAGAGGTGGATAAACGCACTTTGGAGGTGGGCAAACGCTATTTCCAAATATTGGGAGGTGCGTAAACGGCGTTTACGTGCGTTTAGCCTCCACTACATCCCTGCTTGGATGGGTTTGGAAGTTTTCTGTATTCCCTAATTTGGGGAACAGACACAGTCTCTATATGATGATATCTAGGTGAAAGAGGCTCTATGTGATGGGATTTATCTGACCTGGGTGACGCGAGGCCGCTAGCAGACGGTCGGTTTAGCCAGTCTGTCTGCTTCCTGACCTGAGGCCCAGATTGTCATGTTTGAGCTCTAAGACTATGAGCCATATTACTAGAGAGAAGAGCAGCACCATCCCAGGAGGGATGAATACCATCTCTTTTCAACAGGTCAGGTTTGCCCCAAAAACTTTTCCAATTGTCTATGAATTCTATATTATTTTGGGGACACCACTCGGACCGCCAGCGATTCAGTGAACACAATCTACTAACTATCTCATCACTCCTGCGAACAGGAAGGGGGCCAGAGCAGATTACAGTCCTTGACATCGTACTTGCAAGTTCACACACCTCTTTAATGTTAATTTTGGTGATCTCCGACTGGCGGAGTCGAACATAATTAGTGCCGACCTGAATAATGATCTTAGAGAATTTACGATTAGCATTAGCCAGCATTTTTAAACTTGCTTTGATGTCAGGCGCTCTGGCTCCCGGCAAACATGTGACTATGGTGGCTGGTGTCTCTATTTTCACGTTCTGTGTGATCGAATCGCCAAGAACTAGGGCACAATCAACAGGATTCTCAGTGGGTGTTTCACTGAGTGGGGAGAATCGATTTGATGTTGTAATCGGAACGGTCTCACCGTCACCCAGTTGCCCTGCTGCACGGGCTCTACTTCAGCTGGAACCGAACAATGTAGTTCACTAAGCTAGTCGCATCCAAAGCAGTATCTAAAGCCCTTGCACTCTTACAATTAACCTCAATTTAAGCTTGGATACGTGTCTCTAGTTCTGAAATCTTCTCTGCCAGTCTGACAATCTCCCTGCATTTATCACATGTTAATCCTATGCTGACAGAGAAGTGTATGTAGTTAAAATGTAGTAACTACTATTCTCCACTAGAGGGCGTTTCTCCGTGACGAGTGAAATAATTGAGAAAAAAGCCATTTTACAAGACAAATATATTGTAAATATAAAGTAAATATTTGCAAAGAGAGTAATAGAGTGTGACGAAAAAAAGTTAAGTTATTTTCTAGTGAAATCCGGGGGAAGAAACATATTTTCATACTTTTATTTCGAGGATCTCTGGTGAGTGTTTTGTTACTCTGTTGTTGCTCTGTAATCAGTCATATGTGTTCAGTTAATAATTTACAGAATAAATATGATTGATAACTAACTGAAGATGAGTAAATATTGTTAATTAACTCTGGGGATATATTATTGTAAAAGAATCAGAGTATGTGATTTGATGAATACATATGTATGACATTCAGTAGTTTCATTTAGTGTTTGAGTCATACAATAATAATATGTCAGACATTGCTCTGTTTAACCCTCTGGGCTTCTTCATTAATGTGTTACACTTGGCTTCCTTTCGTGCAAAAATGAAAGAAGCCTTAAAATGTAACTTTTTTTTCCCCAGGAAAACCAATGAAATATATATATATATATATATATATATATATATATATATATATATATATATATATATATATATATATATATTTTTTTTTTTTTTTTCTTTTTTTTTTTAAAGGTTTTTATGATACTTTGCATTAATTATATTATTATGTGCTATTTTTTCCATTAGAATTAATATATTTTTTATTTATTTATTTAATTTGTTTTCAATAAATGCAACATTTCACATTAGAATGCAGTGTAGAGCTAAAAAATATATATATATATTTGAAGTGAGAAGAGCGCTATCCAGTGGCGTTAAAAGATAATTTTTTAGTACAATGCCATGTAACGCCAGTAGGCTGCCTATAGCTACCTATAGAAATACATAGAGACGCTGTTTGATTCCAATTGTTTTTTTAGATATAAAAAGATATGAGATATTTTAGATATGTCTTATTGCACTCTTGATGTTTAGGGTGTCACCCCTTCATTGCTGTACACTTTTTTTCTGCACAGTGGCTGACCTGTAGTTTGTACCACCACGAAGGAAGCTAAGTGTGACTTTTTTTTTTACGACCCTTTAACATATCTGAATCATCTCCTTGATTTGTTCTCTCCAAGTTCTCTGCATTATGCAGGGTTTTTTTTCTTCTTCTTCTTCTTGTTTCCTGTTGATGTGTACTTCTTGAGTTGACCGTGGATGAGTGAACGGCAAGCCAACAGTGCCTAGTTTATGTCACAACGCGTCTTTCTCTGGAGTGAGCTCAGTATCCTTAATCTGTCATCAAACAGATAAGAGAATACAACACACCATACACTTCGGATACCTTGAGTGAAACTGAGTTTAAAACTACCCGGGTAGTAAATCTTTCTTCTGTCACATGACTAATTCTGCTTCTATTTTTTCTACTTCAATATTTCTTTCCTGGAAGGATCAGACTTTATAAAATAAAAAAGAAGATAAATAAGAACACAAGGAAAATACTTTCTGACCATTGATTTTATTTGTCATACCAAACAGGCCTGATTGTATTTTGTTGTTGTTGTTGTTCTATCAATTGTATGTTTACAAAATGTTACCAATACCAAATATTTTCTTTATTTCACAAGTGGTAATTGCTGTCTCAAATCCTAGACGTAACTTTATTGTAATGCTACTGTCCCCATTCAACCAGATCAGTTAATTTAGAACACTAGAGTGATACACGGGTTACAGAAGGATATGCTAAACATGTTGCATGAGGTGCAAGTAACAATAAGAGGAGAAGATGACATGACTTACCGTGTTTGTCGACTGATCCTTCTCACCTAAGTTGTTTGATGGACTTGTAAAAGGCTCGAACGCACGCGAGAAAAATAAATAAATAAATAAATAAAGAGCGCATGGATGGCACGCTAACAGGCTAGCAAATTACTAGTGTGTTGTGCTAGCAATAATGATTTAGATTGAAGGTAGCAATGTCAGGATAATGTGTGATGTTAAGTAAGTAATATTTAGCAGTGCAAACAACAAGGAATGATAGTAAATAATGATTCAAAACAGAAAGATATACAAAGCTTACAGACGCAAACCAACGCAACAGCAGCAGAAACAACTAGGCAGACAGGAGCAATCGATCAGTGAACCCAATCACAGCTTCATTTCATAACCTAAATAACATTTGAGTGCTTATGTCCAAATGTTAGGAGTGAAACTACTTCAGATCTTTTTCTTTTTACCCTGCAGCAGTGAATCAGTGAAAGACGATGGCGTCTGTTGAAGAGCTGCTTGAGAAATCACTGAGTGATCTGGACGAAGCTGAATGGAAGAAGTTTAAGTGGCACTTAAAGAATGATCATGAGAGTATAACAAAGTCTGAAATGGAGAAAGCAGATATCTTAGACACAGTAGATAAGATGGTGGAGTGTTTTGGATCAGAAGAAGCTGTGAAGATCACGGTGGAGATCCTGAGGAAGATGAACCAGAATAATCTGGCTGAGCAGCTGGAGAACAAACACAAGCAACACAAGCAAGGTAAGGTTTAATTCACTGTGACTGTAATGTAGTTGGCAGGCAACATGAAGACATCTGTCACTGTTGGAGCTCATTCAAAAGAGATATACGTGTACTTCCTGTACATGGAAACAAGAAAGTATAAAAGCAAGCAACAATTACAGGGCCAAGAACAGCAACAGATGATATACAAGTACATTTAATAGAACAGCGTCTGATTTTACAAAATGGTTAAATGGTTTACAATGGTCTAAAAACCTTAATTAAAACTTCTGCAAGCAACTAGTACATTTCCGTAAAATTGTGGGTGTGTATTTGCAGCCTCTTACCACTAAGAGGCGCTACAATCACAGACTTTGAAAAGTGTCCGTTTATTCTCTCTATTGCGTAATCAGCTGCGGCTTGTTGAGAACTGGTAGCAGATAATTGAAGAATTAAATAGGCTTATAGTAGGTTGTAATGATTAGCATTATTTTCTTTAATAAATAATGAAAACATTTCAACATAAACATTGCAGTAGAAAAATGTCACATCAATGAGGCTTTGCATAGCCTAAGCATAAAGCGTTAAACTCATGCTCACATGAGAGTGTTTAGTCGATAGCTGGGTGGTCAACGCTTTAACGTGTCTCTCAGTGCTTCAAACGCTCTGACTTGATAAAACTGTATATTTCGCTGCGTGTCATCCACACCAATTACAAAAAAATAACTCTAACAAATTATTTAGCCTTTGTTGCTTTAAAGAAAAAGAATGCGTTGTTGAATTCACTTTACAATTAAACGAGGCTGATTGTGAATTAAAGAGCTCTGCATCTGCTGCTCACTCGCATTCGTCTCTAGTTGACATGAGCGCGTTTCGTCAACAGTTCATGTTAGTAGTTATTATGATGTTATTCAGATTGTGTCAGAATGATTCATGAGCTTACCAGGAATTGTACCATATAACATGTTGCCACTTAAAGGAACACTCTACTGTTTTTTTAAATAGGGCTTATTCACCGTCTTTCCTACATTTAGACAGGCGGGCAAACGCATTTTTGTCTCAGTGCATAATGAATGGAATCCTTTGTTGCCAGCTAGCATGGCCTGAGTAAAAGTGATAAAAAAAAAAAAAAAAAACCCACCTAATTACTTCTTGTGGCCTGCATATTCACAACGAGTACAAATAGCGATGCAGATTAACACTTGGCGATTTCCTAGGCAGATATTGACTTGGGCCTTGAGATGCAACGCGCCACTGACTTTAGACTAGGTTTTTCCTGGTCAGTGACGCATTGCGCATGTTATTCAGATGCTATTTTAAGAGCGCATACTTGGCCATAATGTAGCGTGTGCACAACACACACACACACTTTGCTTCTCTCATCTACACAGACACAGCAGTTTTATTTTTGCAAACCATACATTATTACAAGGAAAAATATTTCCACACGAGGGAAATCATTGTTGTGTCCATGAAGATGTGAAAAATAGGCATAAATCTAGCTTACACATTTACCCAAATTATCATACGCCTGTTTAACCGAAGCTAATCTGGGTGTGTTTCTCCATCCCCAATGTCACTTCTCTGTGTTTTACGGCCCTGACGAGAACGTCGGTCTCCTCGGCTGTGAACCGCTCCTGGCAAATCCGCCGTTATAATAGCAATCCGCCATGGAACAAGCGCGCCTGCTCTTAAAGGGAATGTAAGATGACGCTCTGATTGGTTTATTTTCGTGTGAATAAACCTCTGGAGCGCAGGGTTAGGGTTAGGGTTTACTGTGACAGTGTGTCCCGAGGCTCGTCTGGTCTGTAACTCCTCCGTCTCTGTGAGCGTCTGAAGCTTCAGTTCACACTGTGGTTTATCACTGGAGGATCTGGGAGTGTCTTGTTTATGACAACTTACACTATTTGGATAATTTTTTTATTTTTATCATTGCATAAAGAACTACTTCTTCAGCGCTCTGAAAATGTAAGGTGTTTTTATATTTATATGTATTTATTTATTTTTAACCAACTTATTTTTAAATCAGTTTATTTTTAAAACTGTTTAAATCAGTTTTTGTAACATTTGTTATTATTCAGTGAGTTATATATTTTATTTATAATTTATAATTGAATTTAAAATAGAGAAGTTCCTTTTTAGAACCCGTGTGTGTGTGTGTGTGTGTGTGTGTGTTGTGAGAGAGAGAGAGAGAGAGAGTTTTTTTTTTTTTTTAACCCACACTTTTATTAAGTCAGTAACAAGGACCCATCATTACAAAACAAAAACAATCAACACAGCAAAAAGCTCAAAGTTAGATCCCCCTCAAACACAGCACAACAAACCTCATTGAAACACCACTGCAATATAAAGGTTCCCAAATCTTGCATCTCCTTATAATACTTAAACTCAACTGAGATCCTAGATCTAAGAAATGCCTTAAACAACAGTACACTATCCTGGCAATGCATATTTTTAATCATGTTTTTCCTTGAAATATATATTGCCATTTTTGCTTGGCCAACTATAAAGTTTATCAACTGCCATTTGAATCTTTGCTTGCGGTTGTATCCTGCCCCATAGATGAAAACCTTTGGTGTAAAACTTTCCTTAAAACCCAAAAACAATTTTCCTAGTAAATTAAAAAGTGGTTTCAGCCTGATACATTCCAGAAAACAATGGTAAATTGTTTCTCTGAGCCCACAAAAAACACAACCTTCATTGACACTTGGGTTAATGATCGAAACAAAAGCATTCACAGCAACAGCCTCCTTCAGGATTCTCCATTGTAGATCTCCTGATTTTTTCATCAATGGTGGTTTATATCATTTATATAACTTCATTCCCCACATCAAATTTCTCTCTCCAGACATTATCCATTTTCTCACACAGTGTTGACTTGTACAAAATTTTAACAAAACATTTATACATCACTTTTCCACTTAATTCATCTAATATTAAGTCCTGAAGTCCACAAAATGCCAGACATCTCCTTTAAGTCTGGTGTAATCCAGTGCTTGGGAAAAGGGTCTCTCATATCAGGAAGTAAAAGTCCTTCCTTATATCTTTCAAGAAGTAACAACTCCTCTGCTGTCAGTTTCTTTCTCCATAACTCCATGATTGTTGAGGTTTGTCGCATAGATTTTTGTCCTAATAACGATGCCACAGCCGTAACGTCTTTTAATTCAGATCCGGTCACTTTAATTATATGACTCATCTTTACCGTCTGGGTGTCACACAGCCTCTGAGAAAGATTTGGCACTTGATCTGTTATGTCCAAACGGGCCCCCTTAACTAGAGGCTCCTCCAACAACCAGAACAGGGAAGTTGCATTTTCTGGTCTTTTAATGATGAAAGATCCCCAAACTTTGAACAAACCAAGATAAAAAGAAGATAGTCCACTCAAATGTAGCTTTTTAGTATCCGTGAGGAACAAAGCAGTATCTAATCCAAGTCCATCCACTCTATGAAGAATGTTTTTTGCATCTTCTCTCCATACCACATCCACTGAGCCTGTTAGAAGCTTCTGGATGAACTGTAATCGTAATGTTGCATACCTGCTTGATAGAGACACCAACCCTTGTCCTCCCTCCTCCAATGGCAAAAAGAGCACACTTTGAGGGACCCAGTGCAACCTGTCCCAGAAGAAGTCCACCAATATCCTTTATCCAATATCCTTTGCAGCCTTGCCAATAGTCCAGTGGGAGGTTCAACACAAGAGAGCTTATGCCACATAGTTGAGGCTATTAAATTGTTCAATATTAGTACTCTCCCTCTAAAAGACAGCTGGGAATGAATCCATCTCCATTTCTTTAGTCTGCCTTCCATTTTTTCTATAATCCCATCCCAGTTTTTCTGTTGCACAGATACTTCTCCAAGATGCACTCCCAAATACTTTAAACCCCCTTTCTTCCAATTCAACCCACCAGGTAAAATTGGTAAGGCATTAAACCTTGATGGGGCATCCATTTGTGTGAGCATCTGATAGCGTGATCTAACCAGAGCCCCTTGTGTCTTTATACCCAGCAGGTCCGTAAGAAAAGACTTTTTACGCTTGAGAGCATCAAGACATTTTTGTTCCCCAGTAACTTCAAATAACTTTTGCAACTCAATGATCTGAGATTCAAGATTTCTCATTGAGTGCGTAATATCTCGTGAGACATTGAAAGCGTACTGTTGACATAAAGTTTTTTTCATTGTTACCATCTACAGTCTCACTATCAGAATCATCCATTGCACTATGTTCAGTTTCATCAGCTTGTTTATCCATCTCCACTTTATCACTTTTTTTCCTTGGGGATTTCCTGACACGTTTCCTCTTACTTGGAGGAGCTTTAAACAAAGCCTCATCCTTTTCAAAGTCAGTATTATTCTCCTCAGCTAAAATACATTCAGCTGCAGCTATAACAATATCAGTTGTCACAGTAGTTTCACTTTCATTCTCATTTTCTGTACTTTCAACACCTCCTGAAACAGCATCCCTACTTTCCTCACGCTCAACCCCTCTAACATCAACAGTCCTGTTGGTATCACCCCCTCTTTTCGTGCATTCATCGTTACATTGTCAGCGCTAGTCTGTTCCACATTAACATTAACGTTACTGCTACCGGCATTTTCATCTGTCAACAAGCCAGCACCCGCACCTTCAGCCCTCCCAGGACACACTCGTTTGGTGTGACCTTCTTTGCCACGCTCAAAACACTTCATTGTATCAGAAGATGCAAAAATAACATAATCAAATCCATCAATTCGAAACTTGAACGCAACATTCATGTCATCTTCGCCACTGTTTAAAATCATAAATACTTGGCGTCTAAAACAAACAACATGCTTGAGCAATGGAGATTTGCAACCAAGCGGTATTTTTTTCATTTGCAACATTATTTTGCCATGCCTAGCCAACTCTTTTGTTAACAACTCGTCCTTAATGAAAGGCAGCACGTTTGAGAGGATAATTCTTTTTGCGGGTTGAATCAACGGTACAACAGAAACTAGCGTATCTTGGATCACAATTCCACTCTGAACAACACTATTCACTTTTTCTATGGCGTCCAAAAAAACAACAACAGCGCTATTCATTCGGGATGCAGAGATAATGCTCTCATAACCGACAGCCTTCCCAACAGCCAAAGCACAGTCCTCCACCGAACAATTAAAAGCAGGCAGTACTTTAACGCCATTCCTTCGTGAAATTTGGTCAAAACTTTGACCGGGTACCGCCGCCGCTGCCATAGCCACCCGGCCAACGCCGGCCGACGGCGTCCTCTTACTTTATACTTAACACAAACACTATTCCCTCTACAAACCTATACCAATATTTAAAAACAATCAACACCTAAACACTTATAAAAAGACAGTGTGGGGAAAAACAGGAATAAAGGAGACAAAAAGCTCACTCTCACCACATCAGCGTTCTCACTCACACGCTCCCCGCAACACTCACTCCGCACATGCCGCACAGAGATACAGAGAGAGAGCGAGAGAGCGAGAGAGAGAGAGAGAGAGAGAGAGAGAGAGAGAGAGAGAGAGAGAGAGAGAGAGAGAGAGAGAGAAATTCACTCCATTTGCAAATTTGCTTTGTTTTGCAATTATATTGAAGCAGTTTACAACCGCAGGGCATCCAAAGAATGCAGAGTGTGTGTCATTAGAAAACTGATGTGGGGAGCGCAGTGTTTCCCCATAGGAGTGTGTTCTGTGCGGTGATCTCACACCTGTGTCTCTGTCTCTCTATCTCTCTAAGAAACTCTCAGGAGATTTTCAGCTTTAAAACACATTTCCAATGCTATAAGCTCTTTATCTCGCTGAAAATGCAAGATGTTTTATTTATTCATAATAGCCATAAATAACTGTTTAAATTGTTTCACTAAACTTAGCAAGATATTTATTTTTATATTGAGTGATATATTCATTTCATTTATACACTTTTAAAATAACAGAATGTTTTTCAACTTTAGTTAGTGTGAAGCCTTCCACTCCTCACATTCACTCTCTCCTCTTCTCATTTTCATCTCTTCTTGTCTCATATATTTTCTTCTCATTTAGTCTTTTCTAATTTCATCCTTTCTTGTTTCATTTCTTCTGATTTTGCCTTGTTTGTTAGCTTATCTTTTCTTTTCTCTCATTTGTCTCGCTTCTTCTCTTCCTTCTCTTCTTACTCATGTAGTCTCTTCATTTTTTAAATTTTGTCGGCAGCCCTTTATTTTACAGTGTCCTTGTTACACGTTACATGTAGTTAAATTATGCATAATTACAATAATTACTGTGTGTGTGTGTGATTCAATAGTCTAAATCTTCTAAATTGATCAAACGGACATATTAGACCCTAGAGCAGTGGTTCCCAAACCTGTCCTGAAGGCCCCCCAACACTGCACGTTTTATTTGTCTCCTACTCAAACACACCTGATTCAACTCATCAGCTCATTATCACATGGGTTAATTGAGCTGATGAGTTGAATCAGGTGTGTTTGAGTAGGGAGACAAAGAAAACGTGCAGTGTTGGGGGGCCTTCAGGACAGGTTTGGGAACCACTGCCCTAGAGCATACCATGGGACATTAATCAACAGAGGTATCCCAAATATACACCACTCATAAAAAGGGCATAAATGGTCCCAGAGGATCCCAGGGTCAAAGGTGCAAGGTCGTAGGTGGGCACGACGTGTTTGGGCCGTGTGGGAGGACATAAATCATTTTTGACACATGCTATATCATAATCACTACTAGCAGTGTTGATGTGTACTCACTGGAAACACCATCACAGGCCCAGTGATCATCAACTACAGCTTAAACACTGCAGGATATGGTAATATAGTAGATATATATAATGATGACTATAATACAATTCATATAATGAAAATATAATATAATAAATTGACACTAAAAGACATTAAAAAGATACAATAACTGTGCTTTCTGAGACAGACTGCTTATGAACAATCATGTATGAAATAATGCTCAGTAGTTGTGAATCCTATTCTTAAGGAAGTTTAGTGTGTAGCCATATTGTTCAGCAATGCTTTAGGTACTTGTCACTTTATTCTTCTGTGTAATAGTATCTATTGTCTCTTTCCTTTGTATAAATGTACTCATTTTCTCTTTCCTCACAGAGCCACAAAAAACCTTAACGAAGGAGAAACCAGAGAAACAGTTAGAAGGTGCAACCGTCATTTCTTCATTATAGAGGTCTTAAACGATTTAGACATGATGGATGTATTTATGAATTCAGAGAAATGTCATGTAGCTTTTCAGTTGTAAAGTAAAACTATTTTTGATAAAGTCATGGGTCACATCTGCATGTGTGTGTGTGTGTGTGTGTGTCTAGACCTGCCTGGAACTACTTTAGCTGTGCATTTCCTGGACAATATTTGCACACCTTAGAAAGTTTGTCAGCCAATCAGAATCAAGCATTCAACAGCCTCCGTAGTATAATTACATTTAAAGTATATGCATTTAATTAACATTTGTAGTTACAGTTAACTTTAGCCCTAACTGTAGCCCAACCCTTGACCCAGAAGCTAACTCTGACCCCTATAATCCTAACCCTTAAAGGATTAGTTCACCTCAAAGTTTAAAATTGTGTCATCATATAATCACCCTCAAGTTGTTTTAAACCTGTATGAATTTCTCTCTTCTGCTGAACACAAAGAAAGATATTTTGAAGAATGTCTGTAACTTGTGTCCCATTGACTTCCATAGTATTTTTTTCCTACTATGGAAGTCAATGGGACCCAAGTCTGTCTGTTTACCAACATTCTTCAAAATATCTTTCTTTGTGTTCAGCAGAAGAAAGAAATTCATACAGGTTTAAAACAACTTGAGGGTGAGTATATGATGACACAATTTTCAATTTTGAGGTGAACTAATCCTTTAACCAAACCCATAACTCAGCTCATTAGCAGAAATGTGGGAATCATCCAGAACAAAGTGTAGTCACACAGTAAATCCATAGACTTGTATTAAATGTTAGCACATAGTAAAGGCACCTAATAAAAAGTGTGGCTTAAAAATAAAACTCTTTTTTTCCTGTAATTTAATTTGCCTACATTATTTTTAATACAGAGAATTTGCAGAAGTTTTTGAAAAACCACAAAGCCAACATGCAGAAGGAAGCAGAATGTATATTTGAGGGCAAAAAGGAAAATGAAGCAGATCTCAAAGCTGTTTACACAGAACTGTTCATCACAGAGGGAGATATGGCAGATGTCAATCAGGAACATGAGGTTCTGAAGATGGATGATGCTTTCAAGAACAAACAAACGCAGGACAAACCAATCAAATGCAATGATATATTTACTGAACTGAAGAAAAAGGAGAAGATTGTGCTGACAAAGGGCATCGCTGGCGTTGGAAAAACTGTCTCTGTGCACAAGTTCATCCTGGACTGGGCAGAAGGAGACGCCAATCAGGATATAGACTGTGTGTTCCTGCTTCCATTCAGAGAGATTAACTTGATGGAAAATAAAGAGTTTAGTCTCCATGAGCTTCTGCTGGAATTTTATCCTGACCTGAAGGACCTGGAGAAATCAAAGTTATATAAGGAATGCAAGCTAGCATTTATATTTGATGGACTTGATGAGAGTCAGTTGTCTTTGAATTTTAAAAGTAGATCATTAAACAATGTTAAGAAAGAATCATCAGTAGACGTGCTGTTTACAAGTCTGGTCAAAGGGACTCTGCTCCCGTCAGCTCTCGTCTGGGTGACCTCACGACCAGCAGCAGCCAATCTGATCCCTCCTCAGCACGTGGGTTTGTTCACAGAGGTGCGAGGATTCACTGACCAGCAGAAGGAGGAATACTTAACAAAGAGAATCACAGATGAGACTGCGGCCTCCAGAATCATCTCACACATTAAGACGTCTCGTAGTCTCTACATCATGTGCCACATTCCCGTGTTCTGCTGGATCACGGCCACAGTCCTTCAGGATATCCTCATCGAGAACAATGCAGAGAACATCAGCACAACACTCACTGAAATGTACATTCACTTCCTGCTGATACAGATGAACATGAAGAACCAGAAGTACGATGAAGAAGAAGAGAGAGATTGTGAAACACTCTTACAATCAAATAGAGATATGATATTAAAGTTGGCCAAGCTAGCGTTTGAACAGCTGAAGAAGGAAAAGGTTGTGTTCTATGAGAAAGATCTGAAATCATGTGGTATTGATGTGAGTAAAGAGACAGAGCGGAAACACACAGAGTTCACAGGAATGATCGCTGAGATCTTTAAGAAGAAAGTCGGACTTCATGAGTCAAAGATCTTCTGCTTTGTGCATCTGAGTGTTCAAGAGTTTCTTGCTGCAGTGCATGTGTTCCTCTGTTACTTGAACAAGAACATGCAGGAGCTTCAGTTTTTCTTTGATAAGCCCAAACGAGATATCACATTACATGAGCTACTGCAGAGGGCTGTTGGTAAAGCCATGGAGAGTAAGAGAGGACATCTGGACCTCTTCCTGCGGTTTCTGATGGGCATTTCACTGGAATCCAGTCAGGAACTGCTCAAAGGCCTGCTCCCAGACACTGAAGACACCACAGGCACTGAAGACACCACAGAGAGCATCAGACAAACAACTGAATACATTAAACAACAACTACAGGAGGACATCTCAGATGAAGCTTTAGTCAACCTATTTTACTGCTTACTTGAGCTCAAAGATAATTCATTATATGAGGAAATCCAGATATACCTCGGTCCAGATGATCGTCCAGGAAGGGGACTCTCCTCTTCGATGTGCACAGTGCTGGCCTACACACTGCTGACGTCAGAGAAGGTGCTGGACGAGCTCAACCCAAAGAGGTTCACTTCATCACCAGCAGGCTACAAGAGACTCGTTCCAGCTGTGAGATCCTGCAGAAAAGCCCTGTGAGTAATTACACAATTTCACAACAATTAAAAGTTAACATACAGTTGGGAATATCTTGTTGTTCACACTGTCAACTCAACATACTCAGGTTTTACTTTCACATTCGCTGATTCACTGTGTTCAAAAGTGTGTATGAAAAGGTGTCTCATAACTATGACTTGCAGACTCTTTCCCCTGAGTGAACTGTAGTATGAATGAACCAGTGGTGTTTCCTCTAAACAGACGAGGTAGACAGTGCCTCCTAAAGAAATATCATGGAAAAAATAATCAACAGCAAAAAAATCAGGGTTCCCACAATGTTAAACGCTACATTTACTTTCTAAATCTTTAAACACATTATCATCTTCCCTCTTTTTCAGATGAATAAACGTCAAAATGACATTTAAATTACTGTGAATTTTTTTGTTTGGCTGTTATGTGTTATATATTGTTTACATTGAGAAATTGTAAAGGTTCAGGAGGCAATAGCCTATGTGAGATGTTAAAATACTCCAACATAACAAATGTCATGACCAAATTATACTCAAAATAATCATGCCCTACGTAGAGGTTTGACGTGGCGTAATGTACTAAAACAACAACCAGGGAAAACTATTATCTCGCACATTTTCTTGTCATCAACACCAACTACTCCTAAGACGATGGCACCGTAAACAGACCGAGTGGAAAAACAATATTTTTATGTTGTTTTCTCCCGCATGGAAAGCTGTTATAAAGAAAATGCTTAATGTGTCTGCATCTGCATGTCTGTAAATAGTATCATTTATTACCAAGGTGTATATTAAATCTTTATTTAAATTTTAGTTCATTACATTTGAATTAATTGAGCCACATTACGCATTTTCTTTAACTAGCCGAACAGCGGGCCTGTCACGCCTCTCTTCATCAGTTTGCACTGGCTGTCTACAGCTGCTCACATTAAATTCAAGACACTGATGTTTGCCTAAAGAACAACCACTGGCTCTGCACCCCTATACCTAAACTCACTACTTCAGACTTATGCGCCATCCAGAAGCTTTCGGGTGAACAGTGCCTTGACGTGCCATCCCAAAGAGTCACAAAATCACTTTCACAGACCTTTACCTGGACTGTTCCAAGCTGGTGGAATGACCTGCCCAACTCAAGCTGAATCTGGAGTCATTTTCAAGAAAAGATGCATCTTGTTCATCAACACTTGACCCATTAATACTAGCACTTAATTACGCTATGCTTTTCTATTCTATTGTTTCTCTATTAAAAAAAAACTTGCACTTTGCTAGACTAACTGGGACACAGCACTCACAAACTGTTGCCCTCTTGTTGGTTCGATTACTTTTATTGTTCTCATTTAGAAGTTTCTCTGGATGAAAGCGTATGCTAAATGATTAAATGTTAATGTTAATGTGAAACTTGCTCCCTTTAACCAATGACAAGACACATGGCAGGATCACATGACAAACAGGGAATCACATGACAAGACACAGAAACATGACAATGACAAAACGTGACACTTTCTCAAGTCCTCTGATCATTTTCTTACCAAGGGTCACGTTGTGGCTCTAATTGACTGTTTTAAAGGGAATAGTCAGAGGAAAATCCACGGAGGAATCTCAGAATTTGTTGGATCATCCTCAAACATGAAATATAACTTCTTTAGACTGGCTTTGGGCATATTGTATTTCTATGTGGCGCTGGTGTATTTATCATTGTTTTATTCTATAAGAAAAGGTTTTTATCCATTTTATCCAGCTATTGTAATGTTTTTCAAAACACAAATTCCATTGGTTCACTCCGAGCAGAACCAGTGATGTTTCTGTTCTTGCGTTCCTTCAGTATTATTTTTGTAAAAAAAAACATTAAATGTAGCCTAGTTTATAATAATAATATTAATGATATTTAGGCTATAATATAATATCTCTCTTTTCTTATGTAACGCCATGCCAGCTTCTATGGATATATAGCCTATTCAGGTTTATTTATTTAAAATAAAACTAGGCTTAATAAGATGCAAAATAAATAAATTTAAAGTGAAAAAAGCCAACATTTCTCATTGGGCTATAAACTTTGTACTTCACTGGCATTTTTGACGTAAAAAATATCATCTTTCCCATATAACAGCAGTGAGGCGGTGGTCATTCTAAATGTCAGAAATACAGACTATTCAAATTGAGCAGTGTAACGTCTTATATGTTTGGTTGACTGTATTTTATTTTAATAATGAAAACGCTGCGATATCAAGGTAGCAATTCAAGAATTTTTGCTGTGCGTGTGAGGCGGCGGCGCAACCATTATTTATTTTTCCTTCCAAGAGAGTAAACTCTTACTCTGTAAATTTATGGTCATACATATGATATGGTCATACATACATAACTTTATTTCTCTGTTTCCTTTGGAGCACGACACACTGAACTGAAACTCAGCACGTTTTCTTTTGTTTTTTAATCTGTAATATTTAAGAGAATGAGGCCTATATTTCAGCTTTTTTTTGAAGAAGAAGAATCTGTCTAATATTTATTTTCCCAGCAAAACTAAATAAATAGAAATAAAAAGGTTTTAGTTTAACTCAATGAACACAAAAATACGATAAAATGGTCATGTCAATAAAGCTTTTATTTTTTGAAAGTGGTCATATATGTAGGCGTACACTACAGATTGTTTTGTGTTTTGTGGCATTAGCCTGTACTTTTAGCTACTACATTTATCTACATGCAAGCCTGAGTATTCATTCTTTTAAATTATCTTTTAATTGTTTGTCACTGTAATTTAAATCTAAATTTAACATTAAATCTAACAGTAACTAATTTAAACAAAGAACGATTCAGTGTGTGTCGGCGTCCTCGTGAGGTTAACAGAAGAAGGGGATAGTTTTTGTTTGATGTGTGTGAACGTCCATCTTTTCTCACCTTTCTTTCACAAGGCATTCAGTGTAGTTTAAGATGATCCGATTTTGCAAGTTTTCTGAACCCAGAATTTCGGGGGCTATACTGTCGCCTACATTTGCAATTGAAATTTTCGCAACTGTGAGGTTCACCTGTAAATTTTATGTGTTACCTTGTATATTTATTGTTATCAAATTACATTAACATACAATTCATCAACATATAGAAATACAATGAATACAATGAACAAAGTTTTTAAGATAACGCAGAAGTCTCTGCCTAATATTTCAGCCTGATCTCAAGGCAGTCTGTGCCACAGTCATGAAATGTATTTATTGATGTGTGTTCACGGACACGAATTTCTTCTTTTTTCGTTTCTCTCAGAACAACTTATCAATGTATTTTCCTTTCTTCTACTAAGCGCCCATTCAGTCTGTTCATAGTTTTTAGTCACGTGACCTGTGCGCTAGCCTGGAGGGCAAACCAATATGGGCCGAATTGGCGGAATGGCTTCTCCGTATGACGCAGCACAACCTGGTCCATTTTCATTCTGTTTCAAGCCGTGAATATTTGGATCACCTCTCAACAGATGAAAAACTAAGATATTATCACAACTATAATATATGATATCATTTGATATTGTAATAATGATTATTAATGTTGATTAATAGATAGCCTACATAAAAAATATTGTGTTTGGAGAAACTGCACGTCATATTCTATGGTTGACAGCCTACTGTATAGGCCTATTTTAGTGTGATTTTCCCACAGTGACAACAGTATTTTGACAATGTTGACAACGGTGACAACGTTAATTTATCAGACACTGATAATTATGTTAATTCTATTTTTAAAATGCAACGTACTGTAATAATCTATAAGCATATTTAACAATCGGTCGAAAACGAATAATTGCAAATTGCAATTTGGTCTGGCCTGTAGATACAGTAGGCTATGTTGTTCCATGCGCCATCTGGTGGATATTCTGTGAACACATTTATTTAAATTCTAAAAAATGTGCTGACAGGATTCAGCAGCATTCTGCATGAATGATATTGTGGGAAAAAGTGTGCATTATTAATGGCCACATCTGTAAGTGACGTGTTTTTGAGGACACTCGCAGAGACAGGAATTTTGACATATTTTTGCCTGTGTCCATTCAAGCACAAATAGACGTGAATTCATGTATTTCCAGTGCTGGGCTTAGACTTCTGGGGGCCCTAAGCAAAACCTTGTCAGAGGGCCCTGTCAGTACATCCTTAAAAACAATAAAACCTCTTAATCTGTTCTTTCAGTTTCATTCAGTATGCAGGGCTTGACATTAACTTTTTTGCTCACCAGCCACTGTGGCTAGTGGTTTTCCAAAGTTATGTCTTTATGTGTGTGCACTTTGGGTATTCATCCAGAGCAAATGAAACGAGTGAGTGAAGGGAGGCGGGTTTGTGTGTCAACTTATTGTCGAAGAGATTAGAGAGCGAGAAGGCGCAGCTGGTCTTGTGTATCCTGCGGAAGAGTTTCAGATATTTCAGTATCGATACGTATTGAAAAATCTATATTTTTGACAACCCTAGATTGCAATTAGTTTTTTTTTTTAGATGCCTCTTTAAAAGACTACAATTGAAAAATGTAGGCTATAATATATAAGATTCAACCCCCCCAAAGTAGCAAGTCCGAGTGACTGCTGGCATCCACGTTATGTGTATGACAGTCATGTTACATGATTTGACTGATTTGGATGTTTCGTAGGAAGGGCGACAGCGCACTGCTTTAAAGGAAATGGTGTTTTCATAATCGAAGTTCGAAGACAAAATCAAAAATGAAAATTCTATTAATCGTGGAGCCCTAGTGTTACGTCCCAGGGTCTTTAATATAATCTGTTGTGAGAAAATGCTTGTGTTGTGCTCTGTTTCTCTCCCTCACTCAGGTTAATTACCATCAGCTGTAACTCGTTGTGAGCATGCCTGAGTCTGAGCAGAGGAGTATTAATGCAGCACTCAGAGGAGTCTGTGCTGAGGAACACTTCTCCCCCAGCCTCAGACTGAGATTGTGTATTTTGTGAGAACTGTGCTTATCCTTGAGTTAGGAGTGGACCTATACTCATTTGTTGAGTGCTAAGAAGTTTGCTTTCTAGTGTTGATTTCTCTACCTGTGGGTAATTAAAAGGTATTGTATAAAAATCTTATTAGCTTTGCTCATTTTGGATTATCTGGGAAATGTAGTTGAAGTTGTGTTTGCTCTCACTCTGGGACTGAGGCTGAAGTGTGTTCTCCACGTAATTTTACGTCTCTTCGTTACCTTTTTTTTTATCATATCTTTTTTCTTTGTTACTTTCCCTCCTGACCCCTAGACTGGGAGGAGAACGTAACACCTAGTCATGAAATCATCTTTGAGAGCAAGGGGGCCACTGGTGGTTCGGGCAACTTGCGTACTTTGCATATAGTGAGGACCGGCTCTGGATATGTCATTGTCATGGTTAAAAATTAAAATCCCCCTGGTTAGTGGATGTTTAATCATCCTCTGGCGAGATGTTGAGAGATTTAATGTCTTATTTTATATTTAGTTGATTTCATCTTAGGCTGTGTAGCTGTATGTCAGTTGTAGTTTGTACAGTGGACACGTATGAACACTGAGCAGTGTTCATTTTACTCTGGGGATTTTGCTATGTGTGCTTCAGATTATAGGCAAGGTAAGTTTATTTATATAGCACATTTCATACACAATGGTAATTCAAAGTGCTTTACATAGAATAATTAAAATAATCAAAAGAAATAAGAATAATTAAAACAGTTTAGAATAAAAAATAAAATACAGTACAGTACAAACAGTCAGACGAACAGCGGCACAGTGCTCATTCAGTAAATGCACAGCTAAACAGAAGTGTTTTGAGTCTGGATTTGAATGTGACTACAGTAGGAGCACATCTGATCTCCTCTGGAAGCTGTTCCAGCATAATAGCTAAAAACGGACTCACCATGCTTAGAGTGAACCCTTGGTGTTTCTAGCTGATATGATCCTAATGATCTGATTGATCTGTTGGGTTTATATTCAGTGTTTATATTCATATCTGCAATGTATTGAGGTCCTAGGCCATTGAGTGATATATATATATATATATATATATATATATATATATATATATATATATATACCAGTAATAATACTTTAAAATCAATCCTAAAGGGAGCCAGTGTAAAGACCTGAGGACTGGTGTGATGTGCTCATATTTTCTGGTTCTGCTCAGCGTTCTGTATGAGCTGCAACTGTCTTATGGTCTTTTTGGGAAGGCCAGTGAGGAGTCCATTACAATAATCCACCCTGCTGGTGATGAAAGCTTGAACAAGTGTCTCTAAACCAGTGGTTCTCAATTCCAGTCCTCGTGACCCACTGCTCTGCACATTTTGTATGTCTCTCTTATTTGACACACACAGATCAGTTCATGGAGTCTCTCCTAATGAGCTGATGATCTGGTTCAGGTGTGTTAAATAAGGGAGACATACAAAATGTGCAGAGCAGTGGGTCACGAGGACTGGAATTGAGAACCACTGCTCTAAACCAAGGGTCAAGATCCACTTTCCTGCAGAGTTTAACTCCAACCCTGATCAGACTCACCTGACTGCAACTTTCTAGTAATCCAGATGACCTTGATTAGCTTGTTCAGGTGTATTTGATAAGGGTTTGATCTAAACTCTGCCAGAAAGTGGATCTCAAGGGCCTGAGTTGAGAACCCCTGTTATAAACCCTACATGAATAACACATTAATATTGCTGTTTGTTTTGTTCTCCACACAGGTTACATAGCTGTAATTTCACTGCTCAGTGTTGTAAGGGTTTGTCTTCAGTTCTTCAATCCTCAAACACCGAACTGAGAGAGCTGGACCTGAGTAACAATGACCTGCAGGATTCTGGAGTAAAGCTTCTTTCTGACGGACTGAAGAGTCCAAACTGTCAGCTACAGACACTGAGGTCTGAATTCAAATACTAATATTTGATTTTATTTTGCATTAATTATGTAAAAATAACTCTGCTAAGATTTATTCTGTATGCAATTACATTGTGCTTTTCTTGTTCAGGTGTCCCATGTGTAATTTCACTGCTCAGTCTTGTGAGAGTTTGTCTTCTGTTCTTCAATCCTCAAACACCGCCCTGAGAGAGCTGGACCTGAGTAACAATGACCTGCAGGATTCAGGAGTGAAGCTTCTTTCTGACGGACTGAAGAGTCCAAACTGTCACCTGCAGACACTGAGGTCTGAATTCAAATACTAACATTTGATTTTATTTTGCATTAATTATGTAAAAATCACTCTGCTAAGATTTATTCTGTATGCAATTACATTGTGATTTTCTTGTTCAGGTGTCCCATGTGTAATTTCACTGCTCAGTTTTGTGAGAGTTTGTCTTCAGTTTGTCTTTAGTTACAACAGAGAGTATAATGGGGATAAAGGAGAATTAATTTGTTACATTTATATAACACTTTTCTGGGTACAGTCTATTAAGTAATGTATCTAATTAGTGAAATATTTAACAAAATATAGTAACGCCTATCAGTGGAAAGTTTGTAGTTTGGTCGGATATATAAATGGCAAAGAAAGTAAAACGAAGCATGTATTACTAACGTTAACTGGCGAGAGAGAGAGAGAGACAGAGCACTTCTGTTGTATGCTCTTGGTTGCTGATCGTTCACTCAGCACACGTGTCATTTGGATAAAAACTAAATCGTATTAGTAAGTAAAACATGAACTGTTACATGATTTATGTATAAGGAGTGGTTCCCCACATTATTAGAGGACATTTGCAGGTCAAGGAATTTAATGATCGCAAACATCCGAAGCACGCCCTGAAAGTGCCTCAGACAGTGTGTGAATTGAATTGAATTCTCTTTCATGTCATGCGCTTGAATGGACAAATTCACATAAAATTCTGTAAAACATCCATCTTAGCAAACATCCTGGTAAACATAGTTGGTTATGTCTTAATATGCGTAATCAAAGAAAACGCATATACAGTACAGCAGGCTATATTGGATGTGCATTCGGTAGGGTTGCCAACCGTTCCGTATAATACGGAATCATTCCGTATTTGACACATAAAAGTCTTGTTCCGTATTGAACTGATACGGAACGCACAATTCAGTGCAAATCCATGACAGACACATATAGCTTCTAATATATGTCAGACTATGAACGAAGACATTTGTAGGCTATGATAAGAAAAAAAAAAACGACGGTGCGGTAGATACTAATTTCTCCCCCTGTTTGTCTATGATCAGTGTAGCGTTTTTAACATCTTGGAACATCATCAGAGAATGCCCTTTTAATTGGTCGTTTCAGTCATTGTGAGTCACGTATCGTAGCAACGATGACGACAAGTAACAACAGCGGGAAATGTAAAAATGACTACCTCCGAGCAGCCGGCGAAAAAGAAAAGAGCACAAAAATATAGAATTGAATGGGAAAATGACTACCCGTGGCTGGAATGCGTGAGGGACAATGAATACAAGGCCAATTGTACGAGCGATGTCAAGGTTCCTTGTCCGTCAGACGTCTCCAGAGGCTGATATGGTAGGCTATGTAATCATGTGGATTTTTAAAACTCAAATATAGTTGATAAGAAAGTGATTATATTAAAAGAGATAGTACAGGTTTAGCCTAACATTGTAAAGAAATCAAAAAAGTACACATGGAAAAAATAGCTGCACAATGTGCTTAGTCTGGAGATTTATTTATTTCTGTGAGATTTTCCATGTGCATACATACACGTGTTGTATTGCTTGAATGCAGTATTTGAGTGCAATATTTTAGATTTTCTTTATTAGCTGTTTTTTTATGTATTATTGTTTTGCACTGGAAAGAAAGTTAACTATAATGGAAGTATAATTATATAAATATATTTGCACTACACCTCCTTAAAATGTTGTCTAATTAAATTAAAAATATAATTTTTTGCACTGGAAAGAACATTCTAAGTCTAATTCTATTGAATAAGTTTGCACAAGGCTACAGAAAACTGTTGTTTATTTTTCTTCAAATGCAGTCTAAGCCGATGAGTTTTGAATGTTATATGTTGTATTTGTTTAAGTTATAAATAAAACGTATTATAAACTAAACAAATCCATGGTTCATTGTTGGCAAAATGATCATGATAGGCTTTATATTTCACATCTAACTTATGTGGTTCAGTCTTGTATATTGATTAGGCCTACTTTGCTATTCTATAAATATAGGCCTAATAAGTTGTATTATAATATGCTATAATGTATTAAATATATTTATCTAAATATATCAATTAGTTTCCACAATATTTACCAGAAGTCATCATTTCAGGAGTTATTTTTCAAAATTTTCTTCCTTGGGGGCATGTCTACGGAGAAAACCTTTTGTCCCTTGGTTGAACATTATTAAAGTTATAGCTTATTTAGAGATATCAGCCGGATGGCTTAGTGCAGGTGCTATTGGCTCCAAATTTGTATCTCGTAAATTACCCCAAAAATAATGCCCAGAATGGTATCAAACTCATAAAATGAGGCATTGGAAAGTTTTTAAAATGAGGCATTGGAAAGTTTTTAAGTACATCAGGAGTTTATTTAGATAACACTTGCCTGACGGCTCATGCTACTTCTAACCCGGACACCGACATCACTCCACTGAGTTGAGAAAAGCACGTAAAAGTCCTGGCAGAAAGCGATGCATAAGGATGTAGTGTAACGACGCCCAGTTCCAGGAATGCACTAATATTGTGTTGGTAGTACCTGTTTATAACAATAATTAGTTAACACTAAGTTGTCAACACTTTGGAAAAAATTATAATTTGTTGTTACACTACATCCTTATGCATCGCTTTCTGCTCATTCAGTAAATGCACAGCTAAACAGAAGTGTTTTGAGTCTGGATTTGAATGTGACTACTGTAGGAGCACATCTGATCTCTTCTGGAAGCTGGTTCCAGCATAATAGCTAAAAGCAGACTCGCCATGCTTAGAGTGAACCCTTGGTGTTTCTAGCTGGCGTGATCCTAATGATCTGAGTGATCTGTTGGGTTTATATTCAGTGAGCACGTCTGCAATGTATTGAGGTCCTAGGCCATTGAATGATTTATATACCAGTAATAATACTTTAAAATCAATCCTAAATCCAACTGGGAGCCAGTGTAAAGACCTGAGGACTGGTGTGATGTGCTCATATGTTCTGGTTCTGCTCAGCGTTTTGTATGAGCTGCAACTGTCTTATGGTCTTTTTGGGAAGGCCAGTGTGAAGTCCATTACAATAATCCACCCTGCTGGTGATGAAAGCATGAACAAGTTTCTCTAAACCAAGGGTTCTCAACTCTGGCCCTCAAGATCCACTTGCCTGCAGAGTTTAACTCCAACCCTGATCAGACTCACCTGACTGCAACTTTCTAGTAATCCAGATGACCTTGATTAGCTTGTTCAGGTGTATTTGATAAGGGTTTGAGCTAAACTATGCCAAAGAGTGGATCTCAAGGGCCTGAGTTGAGAACCCCTGTTATAAACCCTACATGAAAAACACATTAATATTGCTGTTTGTTTTGTTCTCCACACAGGTTACATAGCTGTAATTTCACTGCTCAGTGTTGTAAGAATTTGTCTTCAGTTCTTCAATCCTCAAACATCTTTCTGAGAGAGCTGGACCTGAGTAACAATGACCTGCAGGATTCTGGAGTGAAGCTTCTTTCTGTTGGACTGAAGAGTCCAAACTGTAAGCTACAGACACTGAGGTAAATGGTTTTCCATTAAACAATTAATATAAAAATATATTATCACAATAAATAATGATGACATTTTGTCAACAAATCTGCTCTCAATGGAATGCCAGAACAAGAGACAAAAACAACATTTGCAGGGATGTAATTGACCATTTTGCAAATGACATTTGCAATAAAAAAATAATGCATTCAATACCAATATTCATCACCACACCAATTAACATCATCTCTGGGGCTTGACCTTGCTACCTGCATTCTGGTGCAAAAATCTTACTTGAACATTGATCTTATCCAGGATGATTCCTCGCATCAAAATCCCCAGTAATGTACACTGCTCAGTGTTTGTATAATCCACATTCAGAGTGTTAAAAAAGTAACAAAGAAGCAGTGTAGAAGTTAATGAGATAATTATGGTGAGAGAAATTAAAAATGTCACTTCAGGGTTTCACCCCTATACCTAAACTCTCTACTTAGGTGCCCTTTACCTTTACTGTTCCCTGCTAGTGGAGTGACCTGCCTAAAGCCTGGTTCATACTGTAAGATTTTAGCCACAATTAGGCTGTCAGGGACACATTTTGTGAACCCTTGAAAAGATTCCTCTGCTCCTAGGTCAAAATTTGAAATGTTTGTTCACTAATATTACATGTAATAATACATTAAAATGGTCAATCATTGACTATTGCGATAAAATTTGACCTCATATGAAATTCTGGTAGTGTGACTTCTATGACAACCGTGAGAAAAGCATGATCATAATTAATGCTATGCTAATTAATGTTTTTGTTCATTTTAAGAAAGAATCTACAGAAAATAACAGCTGAAAATACAAACTATGCAGTTTGTGAATGCCAAACTAATGTCATGTGGAATGTTGCTGTATGTCTTTGTAGATTGTCTGGCTGTATGGTGACAGAGGAAGGCTGTGGTTATGTGTCTTCAGCTCTGAGTTCAAACCCCTCACACCTGAGAGAGCTGGATCTGAGCTACAATCACCCAGGAGATTCAGGAGTCAAGCTGCTCACTGATAAACTGGATAAACTCAAGTATGTAGAGCAGGAAGAGTTTTGATTAAACAACTCAAAAAACAGCATTACAATCTACACTTATTACAAACCAGTTGCACTTTATTATATATTATATTACTACATTTCATAAAGTTCTTAATTGAGAATTTTTAGAGGTTTAGCTCTAGTTATACCACGGGGCTGTTGAATGCTTCATTCTGATTGGTTGATGAACATTCTAAGGTGTGCAATTATTTTCAGTAAACGCACAGGAAAAGTAGTTCTATCAGAAAGACCAGCGTCAGTTTCTGCGAACGTTGTAATGGGTGTTATCCGGGCTTAAATACTCCATATTTCCAGTGGTTATTGGCTAGATTTGAGGTCAATGAATGAAGTGTTTAATGAATGACGTGATATCAAACCGCATAGGTCACGAAAAGGAGGCCACGTTAGGCCGTGTTGAGGAGAAGGTAACTTGGGTGCATGAGATAGCCTCAATAGGCCTAATTAGGTTGTGAAGTAAATAAGTAAGGGAAACTACCACCAAAACCAGAGTTTGTATAGATAGTATACTTGCCTAAGGAGGTTTTATAGGCAAGGTTTATGATATGCGGTGAACTTACCTTACTCTTGCTAGTAACAAAGTTATCTTTAGTGTTAACGAAAGAGGATGTGAGTAATGTATAATGTGGTTTAGTTCGGAGAGTCGCGTAAGTCTAATGTGCATTAAGACCGCATGTGATGACCCTTAAGAGGAAGCGGCATCAGTAAATAGGTCCAAAGCTATGGACGATTCGGGAATGCCATTATAGAAAAAAGATATGCCGTTCCAGCTTTGAAGCAGGTTGTTCCAGAAACTGAGATCGGGCAGGCCCCCCTTATCTAAGTCTTAGTATCGCTAAATTGTGACATATTATGCCACTTTTTACAAGATGTAATATAAATCTATGGTGTCCCCAGAATGTGTCTGTGAAATTTCAGCTCAAAATACCCCCCAGAACATTTATTATAGCTTGTCAAATTTGCCCCTTTTTGGGTGTGAAAAAAAAACTCGCCATTTTTTGTGTGTCCCTTTAAATGCAATTGAGTTGCTGCTCCCCGCCTCTGTTCAGAAGAGGGCCAATCCTTTATACGAGGTTCGGATAAACTGGCAATAACGAAACGCAGGAATAATTTTACTCTTTTGAATGGTTAGTGGATACATTTTTGTTGTGGAGTTACATTGAGTAATCTCACTTGCATGTACCGTCATATTTAACTTTGTAACAGTTTGTAACAGTTGTAACGCGCCCTGAAAGCTAATGGGACAAAATGTAACTGTAAAACTGTTACAACTTTTACACAAGTTGACACAGTTCCCTGAGGTCTTTATAGGACAGCTGATTTTTTTTCTCTCTTTCTTTGGGTCAAATGGTGTTCTGTGCTCGTCTGTACAGCAACGACAGAACAGTCTGCATGCTATGCTCGAACTTTTGTCATTGCGTTACAACTGGTTACACAGTTGTCACTTGCAAAATCCATGGACTGAAAAAAAAAATATGGAAGTAGTGTCCTTGACATCACCCATAGTTTTCTGAAGAGCATTTTTTAAAGCCCAAAGTCGGCGGAGCTGGTCGTCAATGAAAATGGGCAAAAAGGCAGGATTAGCTGAGGTGACGTGACTCTCACTGATATCAGACAAAAGCACCTGGGTGAAGTTGCCCCCCCACCCAACGCAAAACTTCGCCAAAATATGCTCAATCGTTTGTGCTCCGTTTGAGCTGTAAAAAGTTTTGTTTGTGCTGCTTCGGTTTTTTAGATATTAAAAGAATATTTTTAGGTCATTCTGAGGTCACTCAGCCCCCTCACATGATCCAAATTCAACCAAAATAGTCTTGTTCGTTTGTGCTTCGTTTGTGATGGTATGTGCCGGTAAAGGTTTCATTTGTGCTGCGTCGGGTTTTAAAATATCAGACATTTAACTATAGATGATTTAATAGAACTTCAACTACTTATCAGTGATTTGTAGTTTTGTAATGTTAATTAAAATCGTCATGGTGTTCAGACTCTTTTTCTGTCACTCACTTTCTCTCTGGGCAAAATTAATTTCTGCACGTGTGCCATCAAGTCGTAGTTTAATGTAACTTCAGCAATTTTGGGCACGAGAACAGCAAAAATATCCTTGAGGTGAGCACATTTTTAAAGTTGAATTGAAGAAGACTTTCTGTCATCACATAATTTGTTCAATAAACAATTATCTTTACTTCATGCACTGGTCTCTCCTGATTGTATTTATTTATTTATTTATTTAGAAAATGAGTCTCATCTACTACACTTCACTGCCACCACTAGGGGCAAGTGACATTTCTGTTCAAGAATGCTCTTGTATAAAATAATGTAGAGTAGGTGAAGAAAATGTCGATACATATCAAACTACAAAAGTCATTACTAATCCAAATTTCTGGCCAATGTAAGTATACATTGTTTTAAAACTCAGTTACAATATTAGTAGCTTCAAGAATTGTACAACATTCAAGAGAGCTAAGATTGTCAATGGTTATTGAATAGAAAACTCATAACACTTATATTACTAATTTAGCTATGACATGCTGATTACAGTTGCAACAAGCTGCCTTTTAGTATAAAAAATGAACATGGGTCACATGCGCAACTGTAGGCTAGTTAACATTTCATAGCTAAATTAGTATTAGCAATGACTTTTCTGTTCAATAGACAATGACAATCTAGGGGTCAACATTACCATATTGGTCCTAATATAAAATATATTATCCAGCTACATTATCCTTAATATATTATATTATCCTTATATTCAGACCAATACAGTAATAGATGGAAAAAAATAAAAATTTTGGAGTCAGGATTATTGAGTTGTTTTACTAGTCGACAGGGATTCCATTTTCACAGTCCTGTGTTCATCAAAAGAGGCCAGAGCTTAGTAAACAGCTAGACAACAAAATCACTGCAAAGGCACTATACACTTTTGTTAAATTAAACAGACACAACATCTGGACTGCTTTAGGGTTTACTCATGAAAGTGATCATGAAACAAGTGGCAGTAGTGATGACACTGATTTTGAGCCAGGGTCCCTTTCCTTCAGTCCAAAAGATTGCTGGACTTTTGAAGTTCCATTTCAGAAATGGATTGAATTTATGCCTGAAACGGTTACGTACAAAAACAAGTTCTCTAAAACAAAAAAAAGGGAATACACAATTTTGAAGCCTGGTATCTGGACGCATGTGATAAATCATCACATTTGGCAAGAAGTGAAATGCCCCTGCACATTTGCCTTTAAAAGAGCCATGGTCTATCCATCAGCCACAGACAAATACATTGTAATCAGAGGCAACTGTAAGGAGTGTAAAAAATGTGACAAAAAGCCTGAAATAAACAGCACAATGATGTTCAAGTGTTCACTTAAAAACCCTGATGACTCCCTGCACACTGGCTGTTCCAAGCGTGCGATGTCTGGTAACTTGCGTGTGCAGATATCCAAAGAACTGTGTGAGGGTAGAATGGAACCCCATGCATCAGAGGCATCAAAGCTGATGGTTTTTGGAGATCCTGAGCCAAGTCATCTGCCTAATTTGGCCACCCTGCGCAAAGCAAGAGAGAAATTTAGAATTAGGCGACAAGGATCCTATTTTGTCACTGCAGATGTTAAAATACAGTGCACCTCACAGTGGTAGCATTAAAGACATTGGACTGGACAAGTTCTTCTGTCACTATTGGAGTCAAACACAAATGTATATGAAGAGTTTGGTTCCAAAACGCGATAAATCCATTTTGATTAATTTGAGTAAAAATGTGTTTTCTTTACCAAGAATTTGGCAAGATGAAAAACGCTATTTTCTGTTTCAAACTTTCACATAGCATATTTAGGTTATAATAACAAAACAAATTCAAATCCAGATTTTGATTTTCAAAGATTTATTATAAAAACTGATCATTTTTTCCCCAAAATGCAATAAATTCATAACACTTTTTTTCCCCAAATGCAATTAATCCATTGAATCAATATAAAAGTTATTTTTCATATTGATACTGTTGAAAATACACAACAAAATAAGTTGATCCATCCACATATGACAGCCTGAACTCGATCAATATCTTATTAACGTTACAGGCACTGGACTAAAAATACATTAAATCAGCTATCGCTAGGAAATACCTCCTGAACTTTTTTGACGGCGATCATCTGTAAAACGGCTTAGTCCTGCTCGGTTTTCGTTGACTTTGAGTAAAACAACTGAAAGTTTTTCAAAAGATCCCCTGGGTTCAACGTGTCAGTGTGACAGAAGTTTGATGCTGTCGTGTGAGAACAAGCAATAGCCGGCATTTTTCCTCCTCCCGCGCCTCGTCTTCTTAATCTCCTCACGTAAATGATTAGATTTCGATGGCTTACGTTTCTTCCCTACGGCAGAAACCACCACAGGTTCATCAATGCCGTCAAAATTATAAAAGATTTTGTTTGATTGTTGATCAAAAAGTACAAAGTAGATAGGAAAAACTAGGATGCCGGGTGTATTCAAAGCGCTGCCTTTACTGTTTACAGTGCGTGGAATGGTGCGCTGTGATTGGTTGAGAGCGGATTTATCTCATTCTGCAGAGAAAGGAGACTGGCGTTTGTCGCGGTTTGGAAAGAAAGGGAGAAAACATGACAGAATAACACGGCGGATATCGCATTTAACATAAAATTTTAAATTGACTTATCAATACTGACCCTATACAATACTGATTTTTGCAGGAACTCAATTTTTTTTAAAATGGCGTTTATCGCGTTTTGGAACCAAACTCTTCATATGTACAAGACATTATCAAAGACATCTACAAACCCCACAGTGAGTTTTGATGCAACTGGCTCAGTGGTGAGGAAACTACAGAGACCAAATGGCAAATCTGGCCATGTATTCCTATATCAGGGTGTTGTCAAGTGTCCCAGTGGTGCAAATGCTGTCAGAGAGTCATGATGTTAATGCCATAACACATTGGCTGACAGAATGGATACGCAGGTGCACCTACTCCTAAAGAGGTTGTGAGTGACTTTTCTCTGGCTTTGCTCTGAGCTTTGGTCAAGGCTTTTACTTCTCATCCTGATCTTAAGACCTACATCAATGAGTGTTGTGGAGTCTTACTCGATAAACAGTCAGCAAAAGTCCCACCTTGTATTGTGCGGGTTGATGTTGCACACTGCATCAAGATGATCTGCCGGTGGGACTGCTTGAAAAAAAAAAAACACATCGCATTAAAGATTTCTTTGTGAGGTCAATAGCTCAGCTTCTCATGACACAATCCATGGACGATGCAAGAGCTACTAAGATGTATTACTATTGTTGCTCTCAGCGAAACAGGGGGCAACGACAGCTCTGGAGCCCCCCTCATTTCAGAAAGGTGCAAGAAATAAATGAAAGCCCGAATTGCACAAGAGTGTGTCATCATTCCAGATGTAGAGGGTGCGAACCTGGAAGAAGTGGATCCATGTGACCAAACACAGACAGACCTGCGGCAGTGGGTCACAGACATATGTGAGGAGAGCAGGTCACTTGCCGTAGCTAATGGTGATCATGACAATATGCACTTCCTTCCTGAGATTATTCCCAATATAATCTGGCTTGCAAACTACTTACCACTCTGGACAGGGGTAATGATCCCTCACTTCCGGAGCTCCAACATCACCGCAAGTTCAGCCAATGTCGTAGCCGAGTTCAAAAACATCAAACGCGGCCTTTTCAAGCATGAAAACTTGCCTATTCGAGTGGATCGATTCATTGCTCGACATCTGTCCTTCATTGAAGGCAACATGCATATTTTTTCTGCAAAACAAAAGAGTGTGAAAAAAAGTGAAGAGGATGAGGCTGTTGCGACAGTTGTTGACACAGGAGTCAATCCACTACCCACCACAACCTCCAGTGTAGATGGAAATCCAGAAATAGATGCTTCCTGCTCTGGGAAGTCTGACACTGTCACAAACATCCATCCAACAGATGACAAAGCTGTTGAAAACTGGAGAGGCTTAGCGGTTCCACCCCTAAAAAGAGGTAGAGGAGTTCATACCTCTTTCCTTGTCCTGAATCGCTCCATGCAGATCCATCTGTGAGGGGGAAAAGACTAAAAGTGGACCTGTTGAAAAATGGAAACATGTGCATTTGATCCTTTTTGTCAATGCTTATGTTGTGCTTTCTGCGGTAGTGTCACTTTTGAAAATAGTTTGCAATGAGGATTCCAGCAACCTCCTCCAGCTAGTGAAATCCATCACCACAAAGGGTCTGAATGCACAGGCCTACATAGAGAGGGCAGAGCTGCTGAGTGAAATATACTAAGCTGTCCGACTGAAGTCTGGTGCTCTCCAAATCGATGCACAATGCCACATCTCCACTATCATTGAAAAGTCAATAACAAAACGCACTTGTGTTTCATTAACAAAACAGTGCTCCTCACAGTATTGTGCTCTCAGTAAACAAGTCACAAGGGAAGTTCCATTTGTTTGTACTTCTGTTGCTGTACTGCAGGCTTCTGGCATGGCTCATCTTCAGACCGCAGTGGAAGAAGGCCTTGACCTTCCGGAGTCCCCCTGCCTCAGGCCGATCCAAAGTCTGTCACAGTGTCCCTCTGCAATCAAGCCAGATACCTCAGGAAAAGTGCTCTGTGCAGGGAAAGTTTCAGAAAGTTTTAAAGTTTACAAATATATATATGTATGAAGAGTTCAGATGCAAAAACCTCTAAATGCCATCTGAGATTTCCTCCTAGAATGATTATTTTTATGAAGCTTGTATATTTAAGTTCAGTAATTTCACTTAAATGGAAATGAAAATTACCTATTAATTGCCATTTAAGTGAAATTATTGAACTTAAATATACGAGCTTGATAAAAATGATCATTCTAAAAGAAAATTTCAGATGGCATTTAGAGGTTTTTGCATCTGAACTCTTCATACATACATATATATATATATATATACTGTATATGAGTTCATCCTCATCTGCGTTTTCAAGAGAGAGATTAATGGTATCAATATAATTTAAAAAAGGTCTCCATGTTTTTGTCACGGGACTGGAGGATGAACCCAATAGCAGACAGTATGTAATCACACAAGGTTTATTTATAACAGAAAACAGGGAAAACAAAGCCCACGAGGGGGTAAAACAGAGGTAAGAAAGACTGACCAAGACAATAACTAAACTAAGAACTGGGATATACTACAAATAACTCTTACTTGACAAGGAACTCTTAGCAATGGTACAAACACAGGCAGGTCACACATAGAATGACAATGAACCGACACAGGACAGAAAACATGAGGGGATTAAATAGAAAGCCAATGAAGAGAGTAACAGGTGATAACGGTGAAACAATAATGACTAAACAAGGATAACAAGGGGGCGGGGTTAAGTAACGAGACACCACAAGCACATGGCCCAAACAAATGTCCATGTGCTTGTAAACAAAACATTGGTCTGTCATAATCCTGCCTCAAGACTAAAGAAAGACAAAAACTAGATGGCAGGATCATGACAGTTTTATGAAAGGTTTTTAAAGACCCTTTCAAAGACAAACTGATTTTTGAAGAAAACCTGATTTGTTTTTTTCAAAGTTTCAAATATTTTAGACCAAAACTCTGTCAGACCTGGACAGGACCGGAACATGTGAGTGTGATTGGCTGGAGATTGTTTGCACCTATTGCAACTGTCACTTCTGTCTGGGTATATTTTGGCTCTGTGAAGAATCTTGCATTACATCAAACTGTGCCAGGCACAAATAGAGGAAGAATATACAAAATCAACTATATAATCCCACTCTATCTAAGTATAGTAACCCCCAGCTCTTGTTCCCAAGTATGTTTGAGTGAAGTAGAGGGGCCAGGATTTAATGAATCTATTAATTCATAAATGACAGAGATTAACCCAAGTGTGGACACCCTTCTTTCTCTTAGCTCAGACAGAAATGGGTAGAATTTTAGAATCAGGAGGAAAATTAGAAAACTGGGGAAACTGATTTTGTACAAAATGTCTGATCTAAAAGAAGCGAAAAAGATCCGTTTTATGAAGTTAAAACTTTTCTGACAATTCTGAAAAGGATAAAAATATTCCTTTATCATAAAGACTTCTCGATGGTACTGGGATCCGTAGAAGACCAGTCACAAAAAACTGGATCAGAACATGATGGTAGAAAAGATAAATGGTTTACTATAGGAGCCAGAGCAGATGGTCTGATTAACCCAATATGCTTCCTAAATTGAACCCGTATTTTAGGTAAAGCGAGGTCCCCTTTGGACTTTGGGAGTTCGAGTACAATTTTCCTAATCTGTGCACACTTGCCACCCCACAAAAAAAGTGTGACAAAAGTAGAGTGACAAAAATGACTTGTTAATGAGAAGGGGTATATGCTGGAAGAGATATAAAAATGTGCGTAAAATTGTCCTTTTAACCAAGTTAATACGGCCAATTAACGAGATAGGAAGAGAGGACCATTATATATATATATATATATATATATATATATATATATATATATATATATATATATATACACACCTGCCTTATAAACATCAATTAAAGAATTAAAACATTTTCTAGAGATATCTTTGTGATCTTAGTGATGAATACGCCTAGATATCTTAATCCTTCTTGAGACCACTATAAAAGTATGTTGGGAAAGTGGGAAAGGGAAAGTATGTTGGGAAAGTGTCTCAGCTGCGGGCTAACAGGGAACAATTAGCTCTTTTGAAGATTTAATTTGTGACCAGAGTTTGCCAAATGATGCAAAAATCTTGAGGATTGGTGGTAACGATGAAATTGGGTTAGCTATATATAAAAGAAGGTCATCTGCATAAAGGGACAGTTTATAAGAGGTTCAAAACCAGGTAATGCCCTCAAACTTTTCCTCACTTCACAACCAAAAGGCCAAATAGCCAAAGCAAATAATAGAGGCGAAAGGGGGCAACCTTGGCATGAGCCTCAATGAAGGGGAAAGGCTTTAGAAAGTGTTGCATTGGTTTGCACAGATGCTACAGGGGAGGAGTATAGTAATCGAATCCATGATAAAAAATTGGAGCTGAAACCAAATTTATTTAAAAAAAAATAAAAAATACTCCCACTCTACCCCGTCAAATGCCTTCTCAGCATCAATCAGTCCCTCCAGGATTTCGCGATTTTTTTGTGTGATTTTTGCGATCAAAATGACTGATTTTGTGGTGGTAATTTCCAGAAATTTGTGAAAAAATTTGCGATTTCTATATTTTATAATTAGGACATCACATTTACCATAATAGTATTATGTCAGATGCACAATAGTCATACATGACACAAATCACAAACAAAAGAATTCTAATCAAATTCTCATCAAATGAAAAACTTTTGAAACAGCCTATATTAAATATTAGAGCAGGTGTAGTAAATATTAAGAGCAGGTGTAGTAATCAGGCATGTGATTGGCGAAGGACAAAAAAGCAGGAAAATATACTGAAATTCAATCAGGCAATCATACATTTCACAATTTTATATTTATATATGAATGTCAAGAATTCAGAAGTGTGTATATTTATATAGCCTACACTACACAGAAATAACATACAATTAAATTATGCTTATTTTAAATGTATTGTGCAGGCTAGGTATACAAAAATACAGGCTTTTAATAATCTTTCAGTGCGCAAAACCATGAAAATATGAAACGCTTCAAAACAGAGCGCACAAAGTGCGTATGCGCATCGCGGGCGCAGAATGATGTGCTCAAAGCAACATGGAGTCACAGTGTTCAGCGCTGCACAAGTGCGCATTTAAAAGTTCACGGCACAAAGCGAAGAAATGTCGAGCGCACAAATCCTAGTGTCTATCTGTCCAACAGTTTATTGATCATTTGTTTCTTCACAGTTTTAAATTCCAGTTATTGTGCGTTTGATGTCGATTCATAGTCCTTGTGATGTGTGTGATCTAACAGGCACACGGTAGCGAGTCGTTTAAAAACAGCAACAAACTCCAACAAAATAAAGTCATTTTATGCAAATACACAGCCTTTTATCTACAGATCAGGCATTATAATGTGAATATCATATTGGAGAGAGTTTTACCGTGCATGTATGCTGGAAGAGGCGCGCGCGCTGTTTGAATACTGAATGGAGAATGATTGACAGCCGCAGAGGAGGGAAAACAAGTTTTCGTAAACTTTAATGATGTAAATAGACTTCTGTCCCTCACATTAAGCTATGAAATAGGCTTCAGATGAATTTGTCACCCAAACTGACGTGAAAAAAGTGGGAGGCGCCGAAAAGCGCGCTGTTTGCATCCCTGTACTTGGAAAGGAAGGAAAAATGCATCTCTTTGCCATCTGTAACCATGGTGACGTGCCGCCCGGTGTGGCCCTGTTGCGCCGGGACGGCGATTGTGGTTTAAATGCGTTTTACATTACAGGCTTCAGTAAATCGAGGAAAAGGAGTTTACCCTTTTACCGCAACATCTGTATCCACGTAAAAATGCATTGAAACTTTAATTAAACTAGAGATATCAAATGGGTGATTATAATTTAATGTGTTGTGAGGTCTTTTTCATTTTTGTGATTATTTTGCGGTTAAATTAGGAATTATGCAGGATCGCAAAAAAATGCGACAATTTGTTGATTTTGCGTTGTATTCAGCGATCGCGGAATCGCGAAAAACTGGAGGGACTGATCAATGATGGTATTAAAAAGTCTTCTGGTATTATAAAATGAGTGTCTCCCAGTCATGAAACCTGTCTGGTCAGGGGAAACAACAGCAGGCAACGCTTGCTGAAGGCGAAGGGCAAGAACCTTACATAGAATTCCACATTTAACAATGAAATTGGCCTGTAGCTACTGCAAAGCAGTGGATCTTTATCTTTCTTAAGCAACAATGAAATGGATGCCTCAGACATGGTTGTTAGGAGCCGGCCTGAAAGAAAGGCCTCATTATATACTCTTTGTAGAATTGGGGCTAAAATGGAGGAGAAAGTCTATAAAATACGATGGTAAAGGCATCAGGGCCAGGAGATTTGCCATTGAATTGAAATCAATTGCCTCTTATATTTCTGTGGTAGACACAGGCCTGCCCAAATCATTTGTGGAGCCATCGTTAACGCAGGGGAATTTTAGTTGATCAGAAGTGTTTGGGCCATTCCACATTTTTGAGTTACATGTTCACTTCGTCTGGTGTAACGGGCGCCTCGGCTTTCATGTTCGCTTGGATGTTTTCGTTGTTTTACTTGCCTTTTTAGATGGGTACTGTTATTCAAAAGTTGTCTTGTTAGTGTTTGTAGTGTGTCAGGAAAAACTCGGTGGGGTAGTTAAAGGACACTGAATGGGGAAGTCCTTTACTCCCTTACACTGCTCACCGGAAACCCCCATACATGACTTTTGTAACACAGCTGAAAAGCTACAGGATATTTCTCAGTAATGAGGCAGTAACGTCGCTGTTCTTAAACCCTCTGGGGTCTGAGGTGTTTCTGGGCCCTGGAGAATAAAATAGGCTTATGATCGGAGAGCAGAACATCTGAGAACACAATATCAGTGGCATCGAGCCTGTAAGATCCAGCGTGTGGCCCTGAATATGAGTAGAGTCGTTGATCCTCTGCGATAGATCAAAAGCATCTATTAGACTAAGAAACTCCTGCGACAAGGAATTTGACAGACAGCAAACATGAATATTAATATGACGACCAGAAACAAGCAAACATCTAATAAACACACTCACTCACAGCCCAAAAACACACACCCCATCAGACACACACACACACACACACACACACACACACGTATATAATGTTACATTTCTAAGTTCAGTCGTTACATGATTTCTCTATTATACTTTTTTATTATTATTATTGATTTATTTTATTTTATTATTGATTTATGTTATTATTATAATTTTTGCTTTATCTACCCATGAATATATATAATATTATTTTTATTTTCCTGTACATAGATGTACATGTTGTTTTAATGCTTTCGCAATACAAAATGTAATTGTCATGCCAGTAAAGTTTTCTGAATTGAATATAATTTAATTGAGAGAGAGATTGTGTGAGTGTGTTTTTGTGTGAGTGAGTGTGTGGAGTGTATCGGTTTGTGTGTGAGTGAGTGAGTGTGTGTCTGGTTGTGTCTTTACTGATTAACTGTGTGTGTTTTGTAGTGTGGATCATGGAGGAGAGATCAGGATTACAGCAGGACCATACAAATGTACGTCTACACACACACACACACTCACTCTCTCTCTCTCTCTCTCTCTCTCTCTCTCTATCTCTCTCTCTCTCTCTCTCTCTCTCTCTCTGTCTCTCTCTCTCTCTCTCTCTCTCTCTCTGTCTCTCTCTCTCTCTTTCTCTCTCTCTCTCTCTCTCACTCACACACACACACACACACACACACACACACACACACACACACACACACACACACACACACACACACACACACACACACACACAGGCGCACATATCTTTGTGGGGACTCTCCATAGACGTAATGGTTTTTATACAGTACAAACTGTATATTCTGTCCCCTTACACTAACCCTACCCCTAAACCTACCCATCACAGAAAACTTTCTGCATTTTTACATTTTCAAAAAAATATCATTTAATATGTTTATTAACCCATTTCCCTCATGGGGACCGCTGGCTGGTCCCCACAATGGAGGTGATCTCAGGTTTTACTATCCTTGTGGGGCCATTTGGTTCCCACAATGTAATATAAACAAAAACACACACACACACACTTTGACGTAGTGGTTATAATCTAAGATAAATTGCTTATTTAAAAATAATTCCTTACATAACAGAAATTGCAAACAAAGTAGAAATTATGTATCTATAGACATAGACATAGACATATATATATATATATATATATATATATATATATATATATATAGTGAAAAGGATACGTTATGATTTTGTGTATAGAGCTAACACGATTGAACACATGCTGAAGTATTTGAAAGCGTGCACTTCTGATGATCTGTTGTGATGTTGGTATGGAGAGTTTTGAAAATGTGGAAATTGTGCAGTTAAAATAAACTGTAAAAGGTCAGACAGTTTCATAATTCCTGATTACAGAAAGATCTTAACTTAAGAATACTATCACATCTTTCTTTTGTTTATTTATTTATTTTATTTGTTTATATCTGTTTAATCTTATCTGTTTGGTAACCATGGCGATTTCAGTAACCTCATTTAGGACAAAGCTATTATAGACTGATATTTCTTAAAGGGATAGTTCACCCAAACATGAAAACTCTGTCAGTAATAATCACTCTCCCTCATGTTGTTCCAAACCCGCAAGACTTTCGTTCATCTTCCGAACATACAGTTTTGTACAATCGCTATGACACTTTTTTCCATACTTTTAACACATTTCCTAAACTCTTAACGCAGCAACACACCTACAACACACAATGGATTATATGCACGGCCACTTCCTGGTTTAGGTGAGCCAGATCAGTCATTTACGGCCAACTGTGCAAAATCAGACGTCTTTCTACACTCGTTCAGCATCAGTGATGCACACCGCCTTATTCAGGAAAACTACAAGGCTTTGTCCCGTAAACTGGGGAAAAGGATTTAAGTTGTACATATCCAGTTATATTCATGACTGTGAAGGTTATCGATTATCAAGACTGCTGTTATGATGTTGTTTACGAGATAGGATCGCTAGTTACAAACAGTTAACGCGTTTACATAGTGTTTTACGTTAGTTATCAGCATTTAAATGAACAATTACGTGTCTAGGTCCTCTCCCATGATTACCAGGCTCGACATATACACTAGTATGTGGTTAAATAACATGAAACTGTAAAATACCACAATCGCTACTTAGCAGCAGCCGCTTATCTGCCTTTGCTTTACTGTGCATTAAAATTAAGATTACGCTGGTCCTATGGTCTGAACCCGCTCCATCGACAAACGTGCGATATCGATCGCGAAGGATTATGCAGAGCTGACAGTTAAAAGTTACACATGCCTGTCAGATGAATACAACCAAAAACTAAAGCCCCGCCTCACCCAGTCCGGGTACAGGACCTGGTTGAAACACTCATCTAGCTGGCAGAGAGCCCTTCAGCACCGCCCTAAACACGGTCGAGCACCGCTGGACTAATATATCTATGGAGGTGTTTTGTCATGTCAAATGTGTTAATAATGCCATCAGAATGCAACCAAAGCTCAGGATAGCAATAAGCAGATGGCTATTAATAATTGTAAATCATACAAAATAAATGCCATGATCACTAGATTTTATAGAGGTGTTACTGTAATGATTTTGTTGATGGTGATCAGCAACCAGATATTGATAATGTGGAAGTTACTGCCTTCTGCCTTGGCATGACTTCTCACTTTCTGCTGACAATACAAAGGCAGAGTACAAGAGCCTGCTACTTTAGCTAGAGAGCTAACAAGAGTCTGCTACTGTAGCTAGAGAGCTAACAAGAGCCTGCTACTGTAGCTAGAGAGCTAACAAGAGTCTGCTACTTTAGCTAGAGAGCTAACAAGAGCCTGCTACTGTAGCTAGAGAGCTAACAAGAGCCTGCTACTGTAGCTAGAGAGCTAACAAGAGTCTGCTACTTTAGCTAGAGAGCTAGCAAGAGTCTGCTACTTTAGCTAGAGAGCTAACAAGAGCCTGCTACTGTAGCTAGAGAGCTAACAAGAGCCTGCTACTTTAGCTAGAGAGCTAACAAGAGCCTGCTACTTTAGCTAGAGAGCTAACAAGAGCCTGCTACTTTAGCTAGAGAGCTAACAAAAGCCTGCTACTTTAGCTAGAGAGCTAACAAGAGCCTGCTACTTTAGCTAGAGAGCTAACAAGAGCCTGCACCTTTAGCTAGAGAGCTAACAAGAGCCTGCACCTTTAGCTAGAGAGCTAACAAGAGTCTGCTAACGTGAGCTAGCTTACAGCATTCATACACACACACACACACACACACACACACACACACACACACCATGCTGTAGATAATTAAATTATACTGTTTAAAGTCCAATTTTTAGAACTGTTCACTGTGTACACACACACACACTCACTTACTTACTTACTTTCTCTCTCTCTCTCTCTCTCTCTCTCTCTCTCTCTCTCTCTCTCTCACACACACACACACACACACTCACTTACTTTCTCTCTCTCTCTCTCTCTCTCTCTCTCACACACACACACACACACTATTTTTTTTCTCTCGCACACACACACACACACACACACACACACACACACTCACACTCACTCTTACATACACACTTTTACACATACACATACACATACACATACACACACACACACACACACACACACGCACACACACACACACACACACACACACTATTAGGGGTGGGCGGATCGATCCTGAAGAATCGATACTGATGTGGTGTCGAAAAGGATCAATCCTCAAATAAAAATATCAATCCAAATCTGTGTTTTTTTTCCAGTAATTTTTTATTAATTTAGCACGCAATTCAGTGCGTAAAATAAGCTTCTAAGTGGAAAAATGTTATAGTGGAAATAATTGTGTAGGACAGAACTTTTTCTCCTAGTCATCTGGATACAAGACGAAACCAGTCAATCCCAGAGAGCGTTGGATGCTGGTGCTTCGCTGAGCTCACAGGCCCAGTGCGTTAATGGGAAACGAAGCCTTGCTTAGATGACAGAGAAACAATCGGGAGTTATTTCGCAATAAACAAACCAAAAGTGTACGTAACGGTTCAAAATGTTGACGTCAGTGAGATTTCTTTAATGAAATTATTTTTATTCAACAAGGATCGATGCATTAAATTGATCAAAAGTGACAGTCAAGGGTTTTACACTGTTAAAATAAATCTACTTCATATAAATGCTGTTCTTTCAACTTTGTTCATCAAATAATTCTGCATAAAATGTATCATGGTTTCCACAAAAATATGAAACTGTTTTCAACAGTGATAATAATAAGAAATGTTTCCTGAGCAGAAAATCAGCATATTAAAATGAATTATCATCATGACTGGAGTAATGATGCCGGAAATTCAGCTTTGATCACATGAATAAATTACAGTTTACTATGACATAGAAAACAGATAGCCTATGTTAAATTGTAATATTACAGTTTTTACTGTATTTTTGATCAAATAAATGCAGAAGAGAATTAAAACCTTACAGACCCCAAACCTTTGAACAGTAGGCTAGTAGTAGTAGGCTAGTACTGTAATTAGGGTAGTTTTGTAAAAGTCACTGACTAATAATTACAGGCGAGTTGAGAGCACAAATCACAAAATATTTAGGCCTAGTAGTCATGCAAACGTATTCAGATTTAGCATATTAATGATGCATTCACCTCATAAATCATGACACACTGCTCTAGCACAGGAAAGTGCATACAAGTTCAAGCGCATGCTTTTAAAATGAAAAAGTATTGGTAGCCTATTGATATCGATATCGGCGATACTGGCCCTGTATTTACTTGCTATCGGATCGATACCGAAATTTGCAGTATCGCCCATCACTACCGACAGTGAGTGTGTTTTGTGTGCATGTGAGTGTATTAGACCTGCACTTGCACCCTCAGACCTGCTCGCTCAGACACCAGCGCTTCCTCTGCAATCGACGCATAGTGTGGTTCATATCGGATTGAGAACAGCTCCCAATGTCGTTCATAAATCGTTTCTGTAAGTATATACATATAAATAAATATATATCGTCGCTGTCGGGCGGAAACCACGCGCCGCCGCGTTTGTCGAACACTAATTCACCATGCCAGAATAAAACCCGACTTCAGAACAATGCATAGCGCCACTCGTCGTGATGTGCCAAAACACTTAATTATAAACTTCAACATTTCATTTAAAACAATCTCAAAACGCTTTGTGACTTTTTGAAAAGCCGTGAATGCATTACTGCCACTGGAACCATGAACGTAACAGAATACTGGTTCTGATTTTATTGTTTGTCGTTTAAAGGGACTATGTGTAGCTTTTTAGGTATTTTATTATCTAAAATCAATATTTTTATTAATAAATATGCCCTCAATGGTGTACAAATACCTCTGCCAATGATCAGACTAATCCTCGTAAACGAAGAATTTATTATCTTTATACACATGGGACGGGTAGGTCCACGGAGGCTTCCATGTAGTTCCGCCATCTTGAAAAACTATAATAGCAGAGAGGGACAAAAAGTACGAGGACAACGCGTTTCGTTCAGAACCAGCGTCACGTGACTGAAGCCAGCAGAAGCGGAGGAGCAGAGCTTTGTTCACAGTATTTGTATTTATTCAAGACATTGTGATGTCTGTTTCAAAAACTGACCACTGAGATGAACCGCTCTTGCAAAGTGCCTGAAAACAACATTTCTGGACTTCTGGAAATAACAGAAATACAGAAATAAACAAATAATGAATGCGAAAGATAAATAAATCCACACTTCAGTTGTTAACACTTCAGTTCCCCCTCAGGCGACAGCAGCTCCTCTAGGCTCATCATGGCCAAACTTGTGCTCTTCTGTCCGGATTAAATGAGCTCTGACGCTTCGGCATGCTAACGCTATGATATGACGTAGCCAGCACGTGGACTCCATGTCGTGGAGGCTTGGTTACGTTTTTAACCAATGATATATCAGATATTTACTTGACACCGCTTTCAGCCAATCGTTTGTTTGACCAGAGATCTTACGGCATTAGCCGCTATGCTGCTGCGCCCCAATAATAGACTTCTTTGAGATGAGCTAAATCTGCGCAGAACCGATCACCGGTGATCAGAGCGAGATGCATGCCGGTTAGAAATGTGTCCGAGTGCGGTCCGCCTTGCTCTGATGTCATGCTGACGTATGTCTGAATCTCTCGCGAGCGCAAGGCGGACCTGTCGGATTCTGCAGTCGAGCGCAGTTGCTCTCCACCGACTGCGCTGATCAAAAGCATGATGGGAAACGACTTGCTGATGACACAGCTTAATGCTCATTGGCTTAAACAATCGTGATGAATTGTTCTCTTTTAAAAAAAAATATTTTAAAACTCTGATATCATGTTTTTATGTGTATAAATTAGAGATGCACCGATTGATCGGCTGGTGACCGGAATTGGCCGATTTTCACGTGATCGGCCATGACCGGCAACCGGCCGGTCAGTCTGACATATGCCGATTTTATGCCGGTCAAATGCACTCGGGCGCCGCATGATTAACCTTTAGAGCGGTACGGTTTCATATATGGGATTTTTATTTCTGTGCCCCTGAGAGTAGGTAATGGTGCCACATTTAGAATGTTCAGTGACGTCTTATAACTGCCAGATTCAAACTGTGCTTTCGCGCGTTGGCTGGCGCTGAGCCAGAGTCGGACGTGTTCAGCGCTGTCATATGTCACAACTAAGCAGTGTTTTCAACCTCATAATGTTTATTTTAGGTTTCAGATATTTAAATACACATAAGCACGAGTAAAACAATGCATTTGGAGTTTGTAAAATACACACTGATGTCTGTGGAAGCAGCAATAACAGTCTATTCAAATATAATTTGCCGACATGTGTTATTCATAGACAAACATAGTGGAAGTAACTATAAAGTTTACTCTATTCTTCTCAGTTCACCGGCCACTTTCTTGCATTTATTTCGGGAGAAACTGATGAATTGACGTGCTGTAAGTTAAATCCGACTGACAGGACAACATTGCGACGCCCATCTCATGTTATAGATCAAGATTATTTATAAAGGTTTTTAAACAACCAAACACACTCACTTACACGTATTTGAGAATCGGAATATCAGATAGGCTAGTTGATGACATGGTAACTTAAGCAAGTTTGTGAATATTTTGAATAAAAAAGGAAAAGCGAAATAAAAGCGACACATCTGTCATACAGTATTATTGTGGCTGCGGTGTATCGCGTGACGCGTCGCCATGGAAACATTAAAGGAAACGTTCGCCTTGAAAAAACTCTGGGGGTGGGGGAGTCAGTTAGAATATTTTAAACTTACGCGTGAAAGGGTTAAAGAAAAGATCGAAAATAAATATGTGTGTGTGCTGTAAAGTGGTTAGAAAAAAAATTAATCGGAATCGGCTAAAATCGGTATCGGCAGGTCAAACTCAATGAAAAATCGGAAATCGGAATCGGCCTAGAAAATTGTAATCGGTGCATCTCTAGTATAAATTATGTGTTAGTATTCCCAAACTCTCTGACAGTGACACTATGAGTTATTTGATTGTTGTCATAGGCCTATTTATAAAAATATATATAAAACATGTCTGTAATTAAAGTAAAAATTATTTATAAACACATATTTGGTATGTAATTAAATGGGTGTCTTGTTCATTATAATTATTTTCATATAAAAGCAACAGAACTTAAATTACATCCAGTTTATTAGCAACACTGTGCACGAGCGTGAATCCCGCGATATCCATCTTATATTATATTTAGAAGACGCTTTTGTCCGAAACTTACAAAAAAAGGAACAAAGCAATTCGTCAAATATCATTCATAATACTGGTTAGACAATAATAATGAAGTGCTAAGATTATTACAAATAAACAAAAGATTTTGATGCTCGTCATTCATATTAAATAGTAGCCTCTATTCCACCCCATACCCGCTACAATTGAGAATCACTTTACACATGCAGACGCAAGACAATTTGATGTGTTCCACTTAATATTTAATAAAACAATATAAAATATGATTCGTTAACAACGGTCTCCTGGTGTTCTTCTAAAACGAGAGTGAGCCACAAATCCGTGAGTACAGTTTACAAACCCGTGGGAACGGATTGTGAAAGCGTGGGCACGGTTTATGAATTTGTGGGTACAGATTGCAAAAACTGAAGGCACGGTTTACAAATCTGAGAGCGCGGATTAGAAACTCGTGGGTACGGTTTATTAACTGTGGGCACGATTTGTAAAACCGAGGGAACAGTTTGAGAATTCGTGAGTACGGTTTATAAACTGAGCGGACGGATTGCAAAACCGTCGCCACGGATTGTTTTGTTTTTTCCCAGAGGTGACTTCCCGAGCTCCGTAAGATCGTGTGCGTCTTCAAGATCGATCGCCCCCGTGGCTACATCACTGGGTCAGTGCATGTGGTTAGCTAGCATTTAGCATGTTAGCCAGCTTGTATATTAGACAACAAGAGCCTGCTACTTTAGCTAGAGAGCTAGCAAGAGTCTGCTAACGTGAGCTAGCTTACAGCATTCACACACACATCACACACACACATCACGCTGTAGATAATTCAGTTATACTGTTTTACTGTAAATTATACACACACACTCTCTTTCTCTCACACACACATTCTCTCTGTCACACACACAAACACACACACACTGTCTCTCTCTCACACACACACACACACACACACTCTCACTCACTCACTCACTCACATTCTCTCTCACACACACACTCACATTCTCTCTCTCACACACACACACTCACTCACTCACTCACTCACTCACTCACATTCTCTCTCACACACACACACACTCACTCACTCACTCACTCACTCACATTCTCTCTCACACACACATAAATCCACACAAACATTCTCTTTCTCACAAACACACACTCACATAAACACTCACACACAAATATATACACTCACACACACACTTGCACACACACACGGACACTCACGTGCACAAACAAACACACTCACTCTCTCTCTCTCTCACACACACACGGAAATTCTCACGCACACACTCACACATGCACACGCACACTCAAACTCACACAGACATGGACACTCACACACACACACACACACACACACACACACACACACACACTTGCACTCACACACTCGCAGGCACACACACGGACACTCACGTGCACAAACAAACACACTCACTCACTCTCAAACACACTCACTCACTCTCTCTCACACACACACACACACACACACACACTCTTTCACACACTCACACTCTCTCACACACCTGCACACTCACTCACTCTCAAACACACACACACTCACTCTCTCACACACACACACACACACTCTTTCACACACTCACACTCTCTCACACACTTGCACACTCACTCACTCACACACACACACACTCACTCACTCACACACACACACACACTCACAAAAACACACTCACTCAGTCACTCTCTCTCTCTCAAACACACACTCACACTCTAACACACACTCACACACCTGCACACTCACTCACTCACTCACACACACACACACACACACACACACACACACACACACACACACACACACACTCACTCTCAAACACACACTCACTCTCTCACACACACACACACACACACACACACACACACTCACAAAAACACACTCACTCAGTCACTCTCTCTCTCTCTCTCTCTCTCTCAAACACACACTCACACTCTCTCACATCGCGGGTGCAGAATGATGTGCTCAAAGCAACATGGAGTCTCAGTGTGCAGCGCAGCGCAAGTGCGCATTTAAAGGAACACTCCACCTCTGGAAAGATGAATGTGTATTTAAAATAGGTCATTTATGTAGAAGAAATGTGAAATTATTTTTGAATTTGGAGCTTTCTAGACTGAGAAAAGCCAGAAAATGTATTTTTGGCTCATGTGGATGAAAGACAACAACTCCCAGAATGCACTTGCTTCGCTGCCCAAGGAGGCCACTCCCAAACCACGCCTACCGGTAAGAGAGCGCAGTTGAAAACAACAAAGCTACTAGCGAGTCTCTGTGACGAGTCTGCCTGGGATTTCGAGATCCCAAAATGTCCGGGATGGGCCGCGGGAGAACGGTGCGAGGCCGGTGGTGTGATTACTGAGACGCGCCGGTCTCGTGGGCTAAGTTATCTCTCACGGAGGAGCGGGTATCTTCTTAGCAATGGTAAAACGCACATCAACCGATCACTTGTTTAGCGTTCATGTAAACACTACATTTAGATTCACCGGTCGGAATGAATTCAGTTAGATTGAAACAAAAGGTGTGCATGTAAACAATGAATGGCGACCGCAGAAAGCAAAAGCTGAATCCCGGACATTTTGGACGATCTCGACGGCCGGACATGTCTGGGAAAAAGAGGATGTATGGTAACCCCTACTACTCAGCTTTCTCCTACTACTCAGCTTTCTCCACAGAACAAGAGCCTGCTAGCTTAGCTTCCAAAGAAATACGGCTGACACTGTGTGTACATTCTGTGAGTGAGATCCCTCTATGGGCGGGCTGAACACATGCGGGACAGCTCCTCCTACTGGCTGTAGTCTTTAGCCTCTGGCCAGAAAATCCTCCGATGACGCAAAATGACGATTTTTGCATCATCTGAGGATTTTTTCCAGACAAAAAATACATAAATCTCTTGTCTCAGGGGGATATGAGGGGGGAAAGCATGGTAATTTGAAAATACTCCAGGTTTTCTACTAATACAAAGCTTAATGCTAAATCCTGAAGTATCCCTTTAAAAGTTCACGGCACAAAGCGAAGAAATGTCGAGCGCACAAATCCTAGTGTATATCTGTCCAACAGTTTATTGATCATTTGTTTCTTCACAGTTTTAAATTCCAGTTATTGTGCGTTTGATGCTGATTTAGTCCTTGTGATGTGTGTGTGATCTAACAGGCACACGGTAGCGAGTCGTTAAAAACAGCAACAAACTCCAACAATATAAAGTCATTTTATGCAAATCCACAGCCTTTTATCTACAGATCATGCATTATAATGTGAATATATCATATTGGAGAGAGTTTTGCCGTGCATCCAGCCGGAAGAGGCGCGCGCGCTGTTTGAATACTGAATGGAGAATGATTGACAGCCGCAGAGGAGGGAAAACGAGTTTCCGTATACTTTAATGATGTCAATAGACTTCTGTCCCTCACATTAAGCTATGGAATGACTTCTGGGCCCAGTTTTTCAAAAGTAATCCAGTGGGATTTTGGATCACGGATTGGATCAAATCTTGGAAATGGGTTTTTCAAAAGCTAAAGAGGGATTCTGAACTAAAATCAGAGCATGTAATCCGATCTTACATTTGATCTGGATCAAACCTGCCCTTTGGGTTTTTCAGAACTTTGAACTCGGTTTGGGATCCATTTGATCCAAAAAAACAGGATTATCCTGATCCCATCAGAAGGGTGGATTCAGTTGTGATTTTTCGAACCAAATAAAACCAGAGAGTTTTTTTTTTTAAGTGAATGATCACAAAATCAATGTTTACTGATGATACATTTCTTCATATTTGAAGCATATATGAAGCATGTCACATCTAATGAGATATGGTAAAACAAAAAAATCTACAATTTAACATAACAAAATAAGCAGGGCTGCCTAGGCCTGTCACGATTATGAAATTTGGCTGACGATTAATTGTCTAAAAAATAATTGCGGTTATGCCGATTAATTGTCAGTTTTAGGCCTTTGACGATTATGCCGATTAATTGTCTGTTTTAGGGCTTTGTGCTTCCTTCATTAAATAATTGTGATGAATTTAATCCTTTGTAAGTTATCATTTTGCAGTGTAAGATTACAGTTAACACCTTTAAATATTAAATAAATATATTCAATATGACAATTTGTTTATTAAACTTAGTAAGTGTATAAATCAGCAGCAAAAAGTAATTTTTGAAAACATCTGCACAGTAATTTAATAAAATCTAAACATGTTAATAAAAACAAATGTGCACAAACCATGATAATATGATATGCTTCAAAACAGAGCGGAAACAAAGCGCGTATGCGCATCGCGGGTGCAGAATGATGTGCTTAATGCAACATGGAGTCACAGTGCGCAGCGCTGCACAAGTGCGCATTTAAAAGTTCACGGCACAAAGCGAAGAAATGTCGAGGGCACAAATCCTAGTGTATATCAGTCCAACAGTTTATTGATCATTTGTTTCTTCACAGTTTTAAACTCCAGTTATTGTGCGTCTGATGCCAATTCATAGTCCTTGTGCTGTGTAGGCACACGGTAGCAAGCGAGTCATTTAGAAACAGCAAAAAACTCCAGCAAAATAAAGTCATTTTATGCAAATCCACAGCCCTTTATTTACAGATCAAGCATTATAACATCAATGTCACATTGGAGAAAGTTTTACCGTGTATCCTGTCGTAACCGGACGACGCACACTGTTTGAATGCCGAACGGAATGATTGACAGCTGCAGAGTTTGAATGCTGAACGGAATGATTGACAGCTGCAGAGTTTGAATGCTTAACGGAATGATTGACAGCTGCAGACGAGTTTGTGAACTTTAATTTAACAATGTAAATATACTACTGTCCCTCACATTAAGCTATGGAATGGCTTCAGATGACTTTGAATATATTGCTGGAAAACGTAATTAGTGCTTGTCTATTTATTTTGGTCCATGACTCCCCCTTTTGCCGTAGGCCTATAAAAGAGCGCAATAATCGCGGTTGTCTGAAACAATCGCGGTTAGATCAAATAATCGCGATCAGACGGTTATTTAATTATCGCGACAGACCTAGGGCTGCCAACTCTCACGCATTGAGCGTGAGACTCACGCAATTGACACTTTTCACACGCTCTCACGCCACACATCCATTTTCTCACACACAGAAAAACTGCGGAGCAAAGAGGTACTTTTAATATTAAACTAATTCTCAGCTCTTAGATTCCGTCAATTTAATTACGAAATTCAGACAAAAATACGTTTGGCGCTTGTAAATGTGACGTGACAGATCGCTGAGCGCCTCAGTTCAAGTGCACGTGAACCGATCACCTGTTACTTTTTTATTTAAAGATGCAGTACAACTTACAAAAAGTATACATAATATCGACCAATTAGTGTTTTTCAACCACGGAAAGAGGTCAATATATAACAGCAGGAGAACAATTATGTCACATAACGTTACATTTACCTCAGGAAAGCCATTTAATGACCATAGCATGTTAATTGAATAGAAAAAATGGCTAGAGAGGAGATTTTGCTGATTACATATTTATTATATTTTTACTTATGTCATTAAATAATTGTTATTATAACAAAAACAGCATTATATTTAATTTAATTTGTTATTTTTAACCTTTAATAATACCAGCAGATTGGGCCCTCTATGTTTACAGCATTAGGTGAGATTATTTTTTTAAATAAAATTTAAAATAAACATGTATCTAAATTAGTCAATATTGAATCAAAATTGGAATCAAATCACAAGAATGGAATTGAAATCTTGAAATTTTTGTCAAGCAATAATAAAAACTGTATCCTACCAGTACTTGTACAATGTAAACATTGTAACATGTTGTCACTAAACTTCATAAAATTCTATTTAGTTACCAAATGTTTTGACAATCACAATTACACTTATTGTGATGCAATATTTGTTTATTTGTGGCCACCGGTATTTGCCAAGTGTTGTTATTTGCTAAGCCAGTAGGCTACACTGTTGGTTCCATTTAAGGCTCTAGGAAACAAGATTTGGTAATCCTGAAATTTGGTATTTGGATCACAGTGATCCAATCCAAGGTTCCTTTAAAAAACTGGCATAAAAGTAAAAGGGATCAGGTGATCCTGGATGGCAAAACATGGGATTTCCAAATCTGGATCAATTTCCAGATTACATTTTTTGAAAAACTGGGCCCAGATGACTTTGTCACCCAAACTGACGTGAAAAAAGCGGGAGGCGCCGAAAAGCGCGCTGTTTGCATCCCTGCTTGTCAAAACGTGTCAAAGACACATCAAAGAGCTGCTGTAACAGAATACTGTAACCATTTGGCACTTAAAAAGCACGTCAGGACACATAATTGACCAATTAAAAAACCAACACGGAAGTGAGTTAAACTGCAGTTCATCGACTGGCCACTTGAGGCTGGCTGCACAAGTGAGTCAAATCTGCATCTCCCCCATGTTAAAATGACCAACTTTACAGCAGAAAAACACATGTTTACAGCCTGGTTCTCTATGTGGCTTTGGTCTATACAGCTAATTTTGCCCTTCATAAATACTGTGAGGGGGGTGAATTTTTTTATAACTCATCCGTTTAGTTGATTAATATTTAAAGCATAATTAAGGGTGTGGCCACTTGAGTGACAGGTGGATTGCCGCTGATGTCAATGCTAGCCGTTTGTCTGCTGTTACTAGCCGTCACTTCACCTCAGCTAATGTTGCTGCTGAACTTGCCATCTCTGCCGTGTTTTGTGCTTTTTTCGGGATTATTTCATACAAGTTAATACACCCATTACTTCGGCCACGGCTTAGGATTCCGTCGTTGTCGTCGAGCATCGTTCGAGAGAACAACCAGCGCTGTATTTCAGTTGTTTTCCTCTGTGAACATGCAATGTAGATTTAAAAATCATGGTTTCCCCCATTATGGTTGAACCACGGAAGCTACACCAGTTACTTTTGCCAAGAGATCTCAATTTATTATGTATCATGTGACAGAGAGAAACAGGCATATAAGAATATAAGGCTACATGAGAGTGGTCTTCATTCCAGATTTCTCTGTTCCCCATTTCTCTATCTTCTAACCCCATCATGCTATGTTACTCTTCTCTCTCTCACGCCCTCATGCCTTTATGTTTCTCTGAGGTGGTACAGTAAGATTGAGCTTATGTACATCACAGAGAGACTTACAGCTTCCTTTTAAGGTATCAAACACATATAGCTTGTGTTTAAAAATGGAATGTATATCTAATTCTTACACATGATACAATCCACTATCCACATTACCAAACTATTTCTCAGTGTATACATTAATGCATTAGTGGTATACAAATGGTACATTTGCATTAGTTAAAACATTCCTTGAGCATACCAACTGTACACATCTGAAGCATCCTCATCACTGGAACTCTCTGCTAAGTGAACACGTCTTTCTCTGTCCGTGCTATAAATGCTCATCCTTGAATGAGCGCGGATTTTCTAGCGCATTTACTTGAACTTCATAGGCAATATATCTATGGTTTAACCCATTTGAGAGGCGGCCAAAATCAGAATTTAAAATGGACTGAATAAGCTCTCTACGAACTTTACGAGCGATGCCGCGCTGACGGACCATAGACTATAAAAAAGAGTGACTGACATGTATGCACATAAATCACTGTCACACACACACACACTCAGAGTTATATTAAGTTACTGCATAATACATTTTCAACTAGCAGAATAGTACAGAATCACGATACACAGTCTCACTTGTAGCCATGTCTTTTAACTATTATAATATTTCGAAGGGCAAACATAGGAACTTTTAATTGGCTTTACATCATCAACTGTCACTTTAGCGCGAGGCCCTGTGCAGTCGCAGACTTGGTACTGTCAGTAGCATAACGTTATAGCATTGCCTCCCCAGCCTGAGCTAACTCGATCACGTCGAGCTAGGTGGGCGTGGTTTCAGATAGCCAGGCTCCTCAGCTCCACCCACGCCCCGCCTCTTTGCCCATTTTCTGTTATCTGGGAGTGACGCGAGGCCAAGATGGCGACGGCCGGCTCCGCCCACTTTAGGCTTCAAAAATGCTCTTCAGAAACCTACGGGTGACGTCACGGATACTACGTCCATATTTTTTTACAGTCTATGGATGAAATGCATAACTGATGATGCTACTAAAATTTATACTGGCCAGTGGGGTGGCCAGGAGTCGGCCAGGGGTGGCGCCATTGATGCACACTCGCTCAAACAAACACACACTCACACATGCACACTCACAATCTCTCACACACATGCACAAGCATATGGACACTCACACACACACACTCACTCACATAAACATTCAAACACAAATAAACACACACTCACACACACTAACATACACACTCTCTCACACACACACACTCGCACAGAGCCAGAAACTCACACACGCTCTAACACAGTGGTTCCCAAATCACTTTTATAGATGATTTCTATAAAAAAAGTGGAAAAAATATATAGGCTCTAACGTTATATATTTTTGTTGCAATTAATTTAACCCTTTCGCGCGCACGATCACAGCGGTGTGATTTAGAACGGTCAGTGCATGACGTGAAATTCAAATGTGCTTTCGCGCGTTGGCTGGCGCTGAGCCAGAGACAGGCGCACTCAGAGCGGTCATATACAACAACTGTTCAGTGTTTTCAACCACATAATGTTTATTTTAGGTTTCAGACATATAAGTACTAAAAAACAATACATTTAGAGTTTGTAAAACACACACTGATGTCAAAGGAAGAGGCACTAATAATCCTTTCCATTATAATTAGACACGTTTTATTCATATCAGATACACATTGTGTAAGTAACTTTAAAGTTTACTGTATTCTTCTCCCAGTTCACCAGCCACTTACTTTTATGTATTTCGGGAGAAGTGGATGAATTCACGTGTTGTAAATCCAACAGATCCGATTCTCTGACCTGGGTCTGCGGCACAAACTAAGATGGCGGCGCCCATCGCGCATACAGCTCAACTAACGCGATCGTTATAAAGGTGTTTAAACAACAAAACACTTCCACTTGCATATATTTGACAATCGGAATATCAGATATTTCATGCCATATCTAACAAATGTGTGAATATTTTGTGTAGCTCTCTTCACAACACAGACACAGGTCGGTTCTTTGAAACGGGCGTTTATTGCTGTGGGCACGTCTGATCTCTGATACATCAACGCTTTGTTCACGCCGTGAGAACTCGTTGGCCGCTTGTCGTGAAAAGAGGTTATTAAATCCTTTAAAGTCTCCTGAAAGTCCATTTGACTGTCTGCATTGACTTAAGACATCGACATTTGCAACCTTTAATGCAGTTTAACAAAGTCTCGTAGCCATCTGCTCCGCTGGAACCCAAAACAGTGCGTCGACTAAAACGGTTGTAGCGGTAACACAAACAGAGAACATTAGTTCCGGGACAAATCGGAACGCATAAAAATGAACTAAATACACAGTTGACCACGTCTTATTCAGCTGCCTATTTACCCTTTAGCTTTTAAACATGCATTACATTATTAACTTTACATTAAGTTAATTTTTATTTATTACATGAAATTATGACAGCAATTATTAACTGTGCATCATGAAAACACAAGTATTTATGCAACAACACTTACACTCCCACCAAATCACTCATTAACTTGAAATGTGTGATTTTTTTTTATTTTTTTTATATATCTTTTATAGTCAAGTCAAGTCAAGTCATCTTCATTTATATAGCGCTTTTAACAATGTAGATTGTCTCAAAGCAGCTTTACAGAGATAAATGTATAATTTAACGTAAGATTGTTTTGGCTTTATAGCGGTTCTTTAATAAAGTTATTTTCCAGCTAAAGTTAGTTTTGATTGATTCGCTTCCGTCGCAACGATCATTTGTTTTTAAATTAGGGCCGCCAAGACGACACCATTCTCTCTACACAGACTTTAAACGCGAACCTGTGAGAAACGCTGATGGCGTTCACATGCGCATTAAGAACGGGTTCTATAGTTATGTGCGTTGATGTGTGCAGGTTTGGAATTCCCTAAAAACCAAGCCTAAACAAATTACTGGTATTATTTTATTAATTCGGGGTAGATACGCAAATTGAGTTTTCCCGACGACGCTTTATCTGTAGAGTGGGAAAGGGATCCTCCATAGGGAGAGACTAGTTGGCACTTCAGCACTGCATTGACATCGGGTCCAGGCGAAGGTCCTTCATCAGATCTGGAAACGGCCTGGATCCGGCAGGCTGCGGGAAAACCTTGGGATAAACAAAGACACTCAAATTAGCGTAGATGCCATTCTTCTCATGATGTAACAAGTACATCAGGATTTATGGGAAGTGTTCCCGGTTCCAGCTGACCTAATCTATGCAGCCTAATATTGAATTATAGAAGTCTATAATGTATTATGTGAACGCTATGTCAAAGAGATGTGTCTTTAATCTAGATTTAAACTGACAGAGTGTGTCTGCTTCCCGGACAATGGTAGGAAGGCTGTTCCAAAGTTTTGGTGCTAAATAGGAAAAGGATCTACCGCCAGCAGTTGATTTTGATATTCTAGGTATTATCAACTGGCCGGAATTTTGAGATAGCAATAGACGTGAAGGAGTATAATGCGTTAAGAGCTCGCTCAAGCACTGCGGAGCTAAACCATTTAGTGCTTTGTAAGTAATCAGCAATATTTTAAAATTGATGCGATGTTTAATAGGGAGCCAGTGCAGTTTTGACAGAACCGGGCTAATATGGTCATACTTCCTGGTTCTGGTAAGAACTCGAGCTGCTGCGTTTTGAACTAGCTGTAGTTTGTTTATTAAACGTGCAGGGCAACCACCCAGTAGAGCATTACAATAATCTAGCCTTGATGTCATGAACGCATGAACTAATTGTTCCGCATTTGTCAATGAGAGCATATGGCGTAATTTAGATATATTTTTAAGATGGAAAAATGCCGTTTTACAGATACTAGACACGTGACTTTCAAATGAAAGATTGGTATCAAAGAGCACACCCAGGTTCCTAACCGACGACGAAGACTTAACAGAGCAGCCATCAAGTGTTAGACAGTATTCTAGGTTATTACGTGAGGAAGTTTTTTGTCCAATAATTAGAATCTCTGTTTTTTCAGAATTTAGAAGTAGGAAATTACGAGTCATCCAATTTTTTATATCAGCTATGCATTCTGTTAATTTAGTGAATTGGTAAGTTTCGTTAGGTTTTGAAGAAATATAGAGCCGAGTATCGTCGGCATAACAGTGGAAGCTAATTCCAATGTTTCCTAATGATATCTCCTAAGGGTAGCATGTACAGAGTGAACAGCAGCGGTCCTAGTACTGAGCCTTGTGGAACGCCATACTGAACTTGTGATCGATGAGACATCTCTTCATTTACTGCTACAAACTGATAACGGTCAGATAAGTATGATTTAAACCATGCTAGAGAAATTCCACTAATGCCAACATAGTTTTCTAGTCTATTTAAAAGAATGTTGTGGTCAATGGTGTCAAACGCAGCACTAAGATCGAGTAACACTAATAGAGAGACACAACCACGATCGGATGATAAGAGCAAATCATTTGTTACTCTAACGAGAGCAGTCTCGGTACTATGGTACGGTCTAAATCCAGACTGGAAATCCTCGCAGATATCATTTCTTTCTAGAAAGGAACATAGTTGTGAAGATACTGCCTTTTCTAGTATTTTTGACAGAAAAGGTAGATTCGAGATCGGCCTGTAATTGACTAATTCTGAAGGATCAAGTTGCATTTTTTTTTAACAAGCGGTTTAATCATAGCCAGCTTAAAGGTTTTTGGTACGTATCCTAGAGACAAAGACGAATTAATGATATTAAGAAGAGGATCTATGACCTCTGGAAGCATCTCTTTCAGTAGCTTAGTCGGTATAGGGTCTAACATACATGTTGTAGATTTAGATGATTTAACGAGTTTAGTAAAAAAAAAATTTTATAAAGACAAAACAATCAATAAAGTGTTTTAAGACTGAATGAATGTGATCCTATGTATGTGACTTAGTTGGCCTCAAGTAATGTAACTACTTTGTGAATAGGCCTTTCGAGGTAGACTGTTTTAGTAAGTGACTGTCCTTTACCAGTAGTGTCCCCGACCAGTAGCTTCAGCTTCCGCACCATACCGTCTGCACTAGGGTGAATTTCTACAACCCTGGCGAGCTTCCATTCATTTCTTGGTGAGCTGTCGTCTTGTAGAATCACAATGTCATCTACTTGTGAATTTCGTGATGTTCTTTGCCATTTCTGTCGTTGTTGGAGGTTTAGCAAGTATTCCCGCTTCCATCTTTGCCAGAATTCATCAGCTAAGAACTGCACTCTTCTCCAACGTTTGCACAGATAGAGATCTTCTTTGCAGAACTGTCCAGGAGGGGGCAGAATAACTGATGATTTCATCGTTAGTATATGGTTGGGAGTGAGAGGCTCCGGTCCGGTGGGATCATGAAGATGTTCAACACTTAGTGGCCTGCTGTTAATTATAGCCATTGTTTCATAGAGAAACGTTCTCAGAGATGTGGTGTCGAGTCTGCTTGCGGATTTGTCAAGCATGACAGTCAAGATGCTTCGGATTGTTCGAATTTGACGCTCCCAGACTCCGCCCATGTGGCTTGCTGATGGGACGTTCGTTACAAATTCGCAACCGATTGCTCGTTGACGTTCTTGGTCCATTCCCTTGAGCAACTCAGAAAACACTCTCCTGGCACCCATGAAATTTGTTCCCTGATCGCATCTCAATTGGCGCACAGGTCCTCTAATAGCTACAAAGGTTCGAAGCGCATTCATGAAGGCGTTGGTTGTCAAGTCATCTAGTGTTTCTATATGTATTGCTCTGGAGCATAAGCAAGTAAACAACACTCCATAACGTTTCAATTCCTTCCTTCCTTCCTTTACGATAAAGGGGCCAAAACAACCAAGGCCACAATAAGTAAAGGGGGGAGACATCTCTGTTCTTTCTTCTGGCAGGTCTGCCATCTTTTGGACTTCTGTGACTCTTCTGTATCTCCTGCATGTTACGCATTTGTAAATGTGTGAGGAGACCACATTTCCGCAGCCAAGGATCCATATTCCATTTGCACGCAGCTCGTTCATAGTCATGCCTCTTCCTTGGTGGCGCACACGCTCGTGATAATGTTTGACTAGCAGGGCTGACACATGAGAGTTCTTCGGAAGTATTGCCGGATGTTTTACATCATGGTGTAAGGCTGATCGAGATAGCCGTCCTCCCACCCTGAGAACATTGTTCTTGTCCAAGAAAGCATTCAGCTGGCTTAACTTGTTGTACTTGTTCAGAGTGTTTTCTTTCTGGAGCTTGATTCTCTGAATGTCTTCAGCAAAGGCTTCTTCTTGCACCAGCTTGATAATAAAGATTTCGGCTTCTCTTCTTTCTTTAAGGCTAGTTACTTCCTTTGTTCTTGGCTGATGTCCTTTGAATTCTCTGATGAATCTCTTGAGCCTAGCAGCAGCTCTCACTGCTCTGGACCAGTCAGAAAACTTTGTGAAGCGGTTCACCATTGAATTCACCTCTTTTATCTGGACTGCGTGAACATGTGCTTTGCGAAGCTCAGGATCAGTTGTTTCAACTTCTCCCACCATTTCCTCTTTACATGGAAGATTCTGCTGCCAAAGAAAGTCAGGTCCTTTCAGCCAGTTAGAATCCCTCAACTGAACTGCGGTCAGTCCTCTTGAGGCGTGGTCGGCTGGATTATTTCCGGAGCTGACATGTCGCCATTGTTCAGGCTTTGTGCTAGATCTTATGCGTTGGATCCTATTGGCTACAAATGTGTGAAACCTCTTGGCATCATTGTTCACATAGCCAAGGACCACCTTTGAGTCAGTCCAGTAATATTCTTCCAGGTTTTCAATCTCGAGCTCCCGTTTGACAACATCGCCGATGCGGACAGCAGTCACAGCTGACGACAGTTCAAGTCTTGGGATGGTCGTTAGTTTGGTAGGGGCTACTCTTGCCTTCCCCATGACAAGTGAGCAACTGATCTGTCCCGTTTCACTTATTGCTCGGAGATAAGAACATGCACCGTATCCATTGAGGCTTGCATCTGAAAAGTTGTGTAGCTCATAACGCATGACAGAGTCAAAGTGTGATGGAAGGTAACTTCTTGGAATATTCAGCGCTGCCAGATGTGGCAAATCCTTAAGCCATAACGCCCATCGTGACAGAATGTGTTCGGGGAGATCTTCATCCCAGCCTACCTTTTCTCTACATAGCTCCTGAAGGATCCGTTTGCCGACTAATATAAAGGGGGCCACAAACCCTAACGGATCATAGACGGAGGCGACTGTTGAGAGAACTCCTCTCCTTGTCAGTGGACTTTCTTTAACTATGACTCTGAATTTGAATTCATCGGTTTCGATGCACCACTGAACTCCAAGTGCTCGCTCAATGTGAAGTTCTCCTAGGGCCATATCTTGATCTTTGGTCTGTGTACATTCTTCCTGTGGTATTACGGCAATCACTTCTTTGTCATTGGACACAAACTTGTGTAGCCGAAGCTTTCCTGATCTGCACAAGGCTCTTGACTCTTCCACCAGATGAACGGCTTCATTGGTTGATTTTACGCTTATTAAGCCATCGTCGACATAGAAGCTTCTTTGGATGAACTTAATGGACTCCTCACTGAACTTTCCATGACCCTGCGATGCCAGATGTTTGAGTCCAAAGTTGGAGCAGCCGGGGGACAAAGCTGCCCCAAACAAGTGCACCTTCATTCTGTACACTGAGGGTTTGGAGTCCAGATCGCCTTTGTCCCACCAGAGGAACCTCAAGTAGTCTTGGTGTTTCTTTATAACGTGAAACTGATGAAACATTCTTTCAATGTCGCACATAATGGCTATTGGGCCCTTTCTAAATCGACATAGCACTCCAATTAATGTGTTGGTCAGATCTTGCCCGGTCAGAAGATGATCATTTAGAGAAGTTTCTTGGAAACGTGCTGAACAGTCGAAAACGACACGGATCTTCCCAGGTTTGTGGGGGTGGTAGACTCCGTGGTGCGGAATGTACCACGCTGGTTGGTTATCGAGTTCAGTCTGTGGAACCTTCTCAGCATCTCCTAGGGTTATTATGTCATTCATGAAATGGACATAATCCTTGTAATACTGCTCATTTTTTCTCAGTCTTCGCTCTAAAGAGGTGAGCCTTCGAACAGCACATTGTTTATTGTCTGGGAGATTAGGTTTGTCTGTCTTGAAAGGAAGTGGGAGTTCGTAGTGGCCGTCTTCCTTCTGCCTTATACCCTTTTTCACCTTAGACAAGAAGAGAAGGTCTTCCTGAGAAACCGGGTTATCATCTGCAGTGTGATCTGTGAAATCGGATTCTAGAACCTTGATGATGTCTGTTGGACTTATCTCTTTGACTTGAGTTCTGCAAGCAAAGTGTACTTCCCTCTTTAACTCAACTGATTGATGCACAGCAGGCGTCACCTGTCGCACTATGATTCTATGACTGGTTCCTATTGCATCGCCACAGTCACTTTCTGGATTCGAGCAGCCGACGATGCTCCAACCGAGGTCAGTTCGCTGTGCATATGGATGGGTTTCTTTGCCAGACAGGATCTCCCTTGGGAGAAGAGCTTGCTGACAGTTATAGCCAATCAATAGGCCTACTTCGCAGTCCAATGGTGGTGGAATCTTGTCTGCTAATTGTTCCAGATGAGGCCATTTTAGGGCTGTTTCAGACGTTGGAATGTGCGACCTGTCTGCTGGAATGAACTCTCGAGTGAAAAGTGGTGGCAATGGAATCCTTTTCTCTAAGTTGTATCCTCTCACTTGTAGATTTGTTAGTTTTTGACAGGGTATGACTGTTGACCTTGTAGACATTGTGGATAGTCGCAAACTGACATTTTCTTTGTTTATGTTGAGATCCCAGGCCACTTCATCTAGAATAAAGGTTGTGTCACTCTGTGTGTCTAGGAGTGCGTAGACAAGAACTTCTTGATCTGGATGTTTTGTGGATGAGACCCAGACTGGAACGATTGGAGATGTTTGTGTGCTTACGCCATCTTGTATGACTCTGTTGGTGGTTGCTGTTGCAGCTATCTCTTTGATGTTTGCCTTGTGCTTTAAGTGGTCATCTTCCTTTAGAGGTGTTGACCTTTGACGTTCATTGAACTTGTCATCATGCAAACATGTTGGATGTCTCCTCTGGCACCTTTCACATGTGCTCTTGTTATCACATCTTCTCGAGTGATGGCCAGTCTTCAAACATCCAAAGCAAAGCTTCTCTGTATGCACAAACTTGACGCGATCTTGAACTGTGTTTTCAAGGAACCTTCTACACTTGGCGAGGACATGTCCTGTTCTTTTGCAGAAAACACATGATGGAATGCTGCTCTCTGTTGTGTTTGTAGACAGTGTCTTGGCTCGTATGGTTTGGCTTCGTGGATACCTTGGTTTCTCACTTTCCACATTCTTGAGTGCTTGTACTGAGGATATGGGATCACAAGCGAGATCTGCTTCCTTCGACAGAAAGTCTACAAACTCTTTGAAAGGTGGGTACTCAGCTCTTGCTTGTCTGACTTCCATTGCTATGCGATTCCATCTGGAGACCAACCAGTCTGGCAATTTCAGCAGGATTTTTTGACTCTCATTGCAGTCGTTGAGAACTTCCAATGTCTTAATGTAGGGCATTGCTGCCTCACAGCTCTTCAGAAAGTCTGCAAATTCTCTTAGTTCACAACCATCCTTAGAGCTTATTTTTGGCCATGTGTGCAGCTTGTCTCTGAAGGACTTCCCAATTACGAAAGGGTCTCCGAAACGTTTTCCAGCAGCTGCCAGGCTGAGTCATATGCTGCTTCAGTTCCTAGTAGGACAAATCCCTCGACGGCTTTCTTTGCAGTGCCACCTAGGTACTTTCTAAGGTAGTACAGTCTTTCATTCTTTGGAATGTTTTTCCTGTTAATTAACGCTTCGAAAGATAGTTGCCAGTCTTTGAATTTCAAAGGATCTCCAGTGAATAACGGAGGCTCTGGTGTTGGAAGACGATTAGCACTTATAGCTTCTGCTAGCACGTTGACAAAATCAGAGCTGTTCTGCACTTGTTGTATGGGCACTAAAGTTGATGGAGCTTGAGATACCAGTGGACTATGGAGGGCTTGCATTGTAACTGGAAGAGATTGAGGAATGAATGGGGGACTTGAGGCATGGAGAGTTTGAGTTGTGACTGGCAGAGGTGGAGGAATGAATGGGGGACTTGAGACATGGAGAGTTTGAGTTGTGACTGGCAGAGATGGAGGAATGAATGGGGGACTTGAGGCATGAAGAGTTTGAGTTGTGACTGGCAGAGATGGAGGAATGAATGGGGGACTTGAGGCATGGAGAGTTTGAAATTCTCCTGCTGATGCAACAGTATGTAGCAAGTCAATCGCTTCGAAATTTTCTTCAACTTGGTTGTAGACCTTTACTCGAGCTCTTGCAGCGTTCAACTTCTTCACTTCTTCGAGACGTTCGAGTTTTCTACGCCTCTCTTGCATTGCTTGCTGTCTGGCTAGGTTCTCAGATTCAAACTGTGCCAGCCGTTGTTTATCTTCAACCTCTAACCTTTGAAGTGCTGTCATTTCTCTTTCTTGCTCATCCAACACTGCCAAAACCTCCTGTGATGCAGCAGCTTCAGCAGCAGCCTCATTTCTTTTAAGTGAGTGGATGCTAGAGTGGGCAGATCCAGATTTTGATCGATGAGACAGTGGCCTTGATGGAGAACATGTAGAGTTTAGGATCGATCCAACATCAGGCCAGGGTTCTTCTTCTTCTGATGTAAGGCCTTCAAGATGCCTTTCTGCCTTTCGAATAATAAATCCTGACAGCGATACACATGTGTCCACTCTGCGCCGCAGTTCTGCTTCAGGAACTTGGATTTGACGTAACTCTTCATAAATTATCTTTACATCGGAACATGTAGCTTTCACGTTCTCAATTAGCTCATACAATTCATCTTTGGAGGCCTCATCAGTCAATATTTCTTTGCTTGTTCTTGCATGATACCTCCACTTCTCATAGAGTATTCTATACCGACGTTGTACTCTCTTTAGCTTTTCTTCTTTAAGTTCTTTTCCCTTTTCTGTTAGGGTTCGGGTTCTTTCACTTCTTCTTAGCCTTTCTACTTCTTCTGCAGCTCCATTGTCTATAGCTTCGGCTTGAGCAGGTGATTTGGCATTCTCCTGACAGGTCTCAGTGCTTGAATTAGACATACTGAGGCTGTGTGTACATGTAAGCTATAGCAGGCTAAGTGTGATTAACTAGGAAGGTTGTTAGTAATTATGTGAATCTTAACAGATGTGTGGAGACTGTGAGCGAAGTCTAACTCTAAATACAAACTTCAATATTGCATCCCAGTAACTGTGTCAATATTTAAACTTCTCTAGACTTCAATCTGACAAGACCAGGAATTAGCTTGGCACAAACATGCAAATATAAACCTTAATTTTAGATTGAATATGCTCAGAAATGCATTAAATCATTTGTTATTTGAACATGAAAATTTTCACATCAATGGAGTTACCCTTTTAACTTAGCTTAAGTTGCTCTTTAACTTATAACCTTTCAAAAAATAAAAATAAAAATAACTAAATAAAATTATACAAATCTTGATTTTAACCTATAATGTCCTTTCCTTTGACCTTTACTAAAACGTGTTAATTTGCTTAAGAGGTGGGACTTTCTTCTTTAAAAATTTGTTGCATATACCAGCAAATTAGATGTATACTCAAACACAGACTAGAAACAGTATGCAGGGGGTAATAGACTTGAGTCCTTAATTGCAATTTCCAAGTTAAACCACTTCTCACACCACTTTCACTTGAGGGGATTTGGTAGAGCTCTTTCTGGCTTTTACACGGAAAGCTGCACTTTCAACAGAGTCTAATAACCGCTGCCTGCGGTAGCCATATCGACAGTGTGTCCTGGGCTTTGCTTATCTGATATGCTGGATCTTCGTCACGTTGTTACCCGTCGTGGTCTTGTCGTCTCTCCTACCCGCACCGAGCAGTCGAGTTCTCACTGTAGCTCTCTTCACAACACAGACACAGGTCGGTTCTTTGAAACGGGCGTTTATTGCTGTGGGCACGTCTGATCTCTGATACATCAACGCTTTGTTCACGCCGTGAGAACTCGTTGGCCGCTTGTCGTGAAAAGAGGTTATTAAATCCTTTAAAGTCTCCTGAAAGTCCATTTGACTGTCTGCATTGACTTAAGACATCGACATTTGCAACCTTTAATGCAGTTTAACAAAGTCTCGTAGCCATCTGCTCCGCTGGAACCCAAAACAGTGCGTCGACTAAAACGGTTGTAGCGGTAACACAAACAGAGAACATTAGTTCCGGGACAAATCGGAACGCATAAAAATGAACTAAATACACAGTTGACCACGTCTTATTCAGCTGCCTATTTACCCTTTAGCTTTTAAACATGCATTACATTATTAACTTTACATTAAGTTAATTTTTATTTATTACATGAAATTATGACAGCAATTATTAACTGTGCATCATGAAAACACAAGTATTTATGCAACAACACTTACATTTTGAATAAAAAAGGAAAAATGACATAAAAGCAGATCATCATTCATTCAGTTCTGTTGCTGCTGCGTTATGACACGTGACAAGCAATGACGCGTCACCATGGAAACAATAAAGTGACACTTTCTAAATAACGGTCGCCTTGAAATAAAATCGATTTGCTGGTGAGGTGGAGTGGGGGAGGAGCGGGGTCGCGGGGCAGCGGCGCATTTATCATGGGGGAACCCCTGCTGTAACACACACACACACACACACACACACACACACTTGTCTAACCCCTGCTCTAACCATAGACTGTAAAAAAAGAGGCTCACACACTATCACTTACACAAACACTCACCTGCACGCACACACTCACACTCTCTCACACAGA
>NC_139966.1:1237500-1300000 GCF_963993115.1 Abramis brama | reverse complement strand
ACAGCTCGCGCTGAAAAGCGACGCAGTGCCAAACGCTGCTCCTCCTGCATGGACTCGACCACCGCAGCGGCATCTTGATGTGAGTGATCATATATTTTAATCACAATTTATGGTTAGGCTAAAGTTAATCCTCTGGGGTCGACAAACGCGGCAGCGCATTTTGCTGGATTTTTTCACATAGCGGCAAAATATGAAAATGCCTATAGAGAGCGCGCGCTATTGACATCAACTCGATAAAACTCATCAGATGCATGTACTTTACGTCGTCTTGCGACCCTGTGAGTCACTCTCCATTTTAGAGAGTCTGACAGCGGGTCTTAGGTGCACGCCCCCTCCCGCTCACGGTTCGTCCCCTCTATCTCCGCTGGGCTCTGCCCACTTTTCTAGCATTTTTCAAATATTGCCAGTGGGTGGAGTCAGGCTCTGACCAGGGGTTTAGTTACCCTTTAAAGGGGTCATGACATGGTTTTTTCTTTTCTTTTATTATGTTCCCTTAGGTGCAATTATAGTATTACTATAGTTTTTTGGGCAAAAAACGTTTAAAATGTAGTGATTTATGACCTTTTCCCACCCTGTTTCTCATGCTCTGATTCAAACAGTCTGTTTTGGGGGTGTTTCCCCTTTAAGAGTTCAGTGTTAACACCCACTGTTATGATTGGATAACGTCAGTGCCTATGCATCAACTGTTAACGCCCCCTTGTCAAAACGTGCAGATTTTGCGGAGCTGTGTTTACCGTTACCATAGTAACGGGTGATGCGTGCGAGGGTTAGGGTGTTGATGTTTGAGTCGGAATCAGAGGAAATTAACCCATCAACACAACCAAGAATGCATCAGCCCGTCCACATAGAAAGTGTGAAACTATTTTGTCAGTTTGACAGCCGACATCTTTTAATAGCCTACGGGGCATGAACATGACTGTCATGAAGGCTAAACTAAGTAAAAATACGGTGATTATTCATAATGAATAAAACTCAATTAACGTTTTAAAAAAGTTTTAAGTTTTAAATAGCCTACATTACTTACAGTTTGCGTCATCGTTGTTGAGCCCAGAATAGTCCACACGGCCTTATCTTCTACAAATGTTTTTTTTCAGCATCATACTGCGATTGTTCTCAACTGTCACTCATCCTTGAAATGTGGAGAACATACGCTTAGATTAACACTGCCGTCAGGGCCGGCTCTAGGTTATTTGGTGCCCAAGGCGAGAGTGCAACCCCCCCCCCCCCAACTCCACAGTTATTCCATAGTTATTCATTTTTTATTTTAAATGTTCACACAACAACTCTTTACAAGCAACAACCTGAAGGATACAGTAGAAAACAATAGAGAAGCATTAAGATCAACACTTTCCAATGTCATTCAAAACTTAACTCGTCTTGGGTGTTCTTTTCATCATAAAAGATTATATATATGATCATTTATAACAGGGGTGGGGAACCTTTTTCCTATCCAGGGCCATTTACAATTTTTTAACATTCTTTAAGGGCCATTGTAATGAGCAGGGGCGTTTCTAGGTTTTAAAAACATCAGGGGCTGAGCCCGAAACATCAGGGGCTGGGTAACAAGATAACATGATTCGATACAGAGAATAATGTATATTTTAGGCCTATATGCAGGGGGGCAGACTGGTTAAAAAATTCAGTCCTGGCACTGTAGCCACACCAGCCCATATTACCACACAGACACACACAGTCAAAGGTGAGGTAGTTAGGTGATCCACACTATAAAATGGAAATGCAAAATGTTTCTGCTTATTGTTGACAATACACAATCACATATTCCAAACAGGAATGGCCTTAAATGAGAAATCTTTCAAGGATTATTTTGCATAGATGTAAACTTTTTAGCATTAAAGATTGGTTTCAGCAACTTGTTTCTTTCTTGAGTTAATCAATGTTTTTGGCACTATTAAATCAGTTCAATTAAATTTCAATTGTTCACTCATAAAGACAGTCACTCACTTGTCACCATTACTGGCTTAATGATGCAAGTTGTGCAAACACAGACAAGCGGAGTGATAGAAACTGTGAAAAGGCTGATGCTGGTGAAATATTCGAACACATTCGACTTGACTCGAGGACCTTATATATATATATAGGCTACATATCAGAGTTAAATAGGAATACATTGTAATAATGTTAATCAAGCAGACTAAATCACACGACTGCGCAGCAATATTTAAGCTCATTATACAAAGGAAATAATACAGATCTAGACAAATTGGGTTGCTTATAGTTAAAATAATTTTTTTAGTCGGCCACACATTCCACTTGCTGTCGGACACTCATTCCACTTGCACTTTTAGTCGGCCACTCATTCCACTTGAGTAGTTGATATCAGACACCTCCTGTCAAAAAATGATTGATTGACAGGTGTCACGCCCCTTCCGGTGACAGGTACCCGTCCCTTTTGGCATAGGATCAAAGGGATCAAAGAAGATGAGATGAGATCAAAGAGATCAAAGGGGTTTTGAAGTCTTTTGACAGCTAGTATTGACCTATTGACCCTCCTAACCCTTGATCATGTAGTTATTGACAGCTAGTTTGGGGTTTTGAAGTCTTTTGATGCCTTTTGATATTGACAGAAAGTGTTTTAATAATTACATCATGGCTATGACAGCTAGTTTGATGCCTTTTGATATTGACAGAAGGTTTTGAAGACACAGTGATTAAATAATTATGTCATGGTATCTGACAGAAAGTCTGATTGTTTGAAGCCTTTTGAACATGACAGTTAGTGTGTGTGTTTTTGAAGACACAGTTATAATAATTATGTCATGACAGCTAGTTTTGGGTTTTGATGCCTTTTGAAGCCTTTTGAACATGACAGTTAGTCTGTGTGTTTTGGAAGTTGGTATCACACAAGATCCTCCCTACATATTCCTTAGCTTATCCGGGCTGTAATGTGAAACTGATAAGGATAAACTGTGGAAGTTTATCTCACACACAAATGTTGAAAAGCCATTCAGTTCTTTTAAAACAATATAAATGAAATGTTTATAAAAAAGCTTACTAAAACCTCACACCAAAAAGTTTAAATAAAATAAGAGTCACAAAAAAAATTACAATGAGTCTCTCAAAGCACCGTCTCAAAACATAGGGAGCGCGCGCATCTGTGTGTGTGTGTGTGTGTGTGTGTGTGTGTGTGTGTGTGTGTGTGTTGAGATCAGAGGAGATGTGACCATCTGTGTGTGTCACGGGATTTCCCCCTGACATCTGAAACACAGACGCTGTGATTAAACAAGTCATACAAAACATTCTATCCTTTAAAATAATGATCGTGCTTATTTAACTAAGGTTGAAAAAACTGTGTAAGTTTATCTCACACTGTATGTGTGTGTGTGTGTGTGTCAAAGCAGGACTAGAGGCACGCGCATCTGTGTGTGTGTGTGTGTGTGTCAGAGAGTCACACAAATTCAGCGATCAGGATATCAGGTGCTGAGTTTATTTATAAGAAGTATAATCTTAAAAGTTTAAATGATATATTTTAAAAACAAAAGACTGTTTAAATAAAATCTTTAAAGTTTGAATACATACGCATCTTCTATTTACCTTTTAGAAGATTACTGTAATGATTTTGTTTAAATTGAACCTAAGGCTTAATTGTTATTAAACAATGTCTGTTCAAAAACTTTAGATGGATGAAAAACTGCACTTAGTCGTCTTAAATCTCATTTATATGAAAAGATTCAATCAACATTGTTTTTGTCCATGCGGGGTTTCAATTTTTATGGCTTTCCATAGCCATGATGATTTTTGTACCGTAACTGCATATTCTATCCCGTACACCTAAACACGACCATCACAGAAAACTACATTTGTACATTTTCAAAAATGAAATAAATAAATAATTTAATAAAATGTAAACAAAGTTTTAGCTAAATAAATATATAAATAAAAACACCTTACATTTCCAGAGAGGTGAAGTAGTTCTTTATGCAACAATCCAAAAAGAAAATAGTTTAAGTTGTCATAATCAAAACAGCTCCAGATCCTTCAGAGATACACTACAGTGTGAAATAAATGTTCCAGACCCTCACAGAGACGAGAGGACGACAGATCAGATGAGTCTCGGGGGGACAATGTCACAGTAAATCTAGTCTGCGTTCCAGTGTACATCCAGAGTTTATACTAAATTCATTTAAAAGCATAACCTTAAAAGTTTAAAATTAAAAGACTGTTTAAATTAGACATTTATATATGTCAATAAAAGTTAAAGTTATTAAAATCATATCTTCTATTTATCTTTTAGAAGACTTATGTATGATGTAAATGATTTTGCTTAAATTTAACCTAAGGTATAATTGCTACTAAACAATGTCTGTTCAAAAAATTTAGATGGTTGAAAAACTGTACTTAGGCATCTTAGATCTTAGATCATAGATCTTTTGTCCATACAGTATGCTGTTAAAGTTTGTCACAATGTTTTTAAGAAATCCGAGGACTCTACGTTGCTCTTATTTAGACTAAGTTGTATCATTTGGAAAATCACCACACAATTATATTTTCATCTGTGGGTGGCTGAAGGATTTCCTTCAGGATTTTATGAGTCTCTGAGATGATGTGTTTAAATTATGTGTCGTCTCAATCTGCCAGGTCTCATGTTCTCTATTGATCGGGTCAGTCTCATCATTGATGATAAACAGTTCAGTGTAGATCTTGTTTAGAGAGACCGTCTGTGGTGCACTTCCCTCCAAAGTCCTCTCAGCGTCACGCAGCATTCTTGATTTCATCTCATTCCTTACATTCGGAAGAATTTCTAAAAATCAGGACAAAGTTGGATAGTCATATTATTAACAGGAGCATCACACTTGAGAATGCACAGTGTTCTACAACAAGAGATCTTACCATGTTCGTTTACCAAGGTAGAGTGAGACACCTGAAAAAAAAAAAATAGAAAAAAAAATACTCATACATAAATATATATATATAACATACATAAATCATTTCTTAACTACGCAACTGTTTCTTAAATTATCAGACACTCACCGCACTGATGCTAACATCACCATATATTGTCTTTTCTACCATGATTGGAGCAAATATTGACCCACCATTCTTCTGGTCAATTGTGAAGTTAAGCTGATTAGGGATCTGAATTAATGGCTGTCCGAACGATGTAGTATTATTATGCTGTTGATTTGTCATGTTTCCAGAATGTGCACCATCTGTTAAAAAAATTAACAATTAAATACACAACCAAAACCATGTAAACATTATAGTAAAGTTTATTGAAGATTGAGAAACATATTGAACTACTAACAAAGTAAATTATAAATCTTTTCCTACGTTTGATATTCTTTTTTCTGATTTTTTTCACTATGGACTTGATCCTTTTTAATGCTGTTTTCTCTCCATATTTATTATGTAGTTCCTCTACTGTGTCTTCCAACCTCCCTGTTGTTCTTCTCCAGCTGTGTTAACCAAAGACAAACAGTTAGAAGAATAAAATGTATGTACAATAGCAAAAATAATGTTGGTCATTAGTTGTTAGGGTTAGATACACCTGCAGAAGCATTCATACACCTGTTCACCTTTTTTCATTTAGCATACACCAGAGTTCAAAAGCCGAATGATTACGTGGTCAAAATTTCTCTAACATAAGAGTTAAAAAATGTACACGAGTCACGACGCATTGCATTATGCACCTGACCTGCCGGCTGATGAAGTATTTATTACATCAAGAAAACATGAATACAACACACTGCACTTGGATGAATACATTTATTAGATTTATTTAATAATATTACCAGTTCCATATGATCTTTATTAAAAAATAAGACAATAAATGATTTTATTTTTTAAATTTGACTGCATTCTCGTCCATTTCTAAATGTTTACTTTTTGATTTATAACAGACTGATGGGAAAAAACATTATTTTGCTATTACTTTTTTAAAATTTGTTTTATTATTATTCAACAATTTTATATAAACATTTAACTTTTAAAATAAAGGATTTACAACAATCTATCACCATCTTCTGTTATATTTGGCCTCCATGCTCATCTATTTACAGTATATGATATTGGTGAAGGGGGTCCACATGAAAATTTTTCAGGGGACCCCGAATTCTCTAGCTACGGCCCTGTTCACATGAGCCGCTGAGAGCGAGTTCCAGCTGATAATGGTCATAAAGTGTGAGATAAGGTGCAAGTAGCTAAACTCAACATTTCATATTTGACAGCTGTTTTGAGAAATGTTAAACAACAACAAAAATAATCAGGCAAACTAATCAACTTTTTTCTAATTTCACCATTTTGAACTTAAAATAGGCCTATATAATACATGTGATTTAATGTGAGAGGAGAAGAAACAAATAACAGCCATTTTCATCATATTAGGCATAAGATTAATAATGAATGTGTACATATTGTGAATTAATTTAATAAACATTTACCTAACATCCATAGCCTTCAGTAAATTAAGGCTAGACAAGAACAACAAAGTTCCTTTTTAACTCTGCCCCCTGCTCTAGTTAGAACTTTGGAGCGCTTAAAAGTGTGGGGCTCAAAAATAAGTGTCATTTGGAACTCTTTTATCAAAAAATATGTTGATAATGATTAGTTATGCCAAATGATAGTTTGGCATGCATGGGATTGTGTGTCCATATGCTAGTGAGAGAGAAATACATTCTACAATGATATAAAATATATCTTCATTAAATGCTGATTTTGTCTATTCTTTAATCCACACATAAAATAGGTTTTTATACCTGCTCAAGTACTTCTTGATGAGTTTCTTCTGTATTAAACATCGAATCTTCTCAGTCAGATCGTCGCAAGATCTCAGGAATCCTCTCACACTGCTCGTGTTCACACGCTCCATCGCTGCACTTGTGTGTGTGTGTGTGTGTGTGACTCGGAACGATTCAAACTTCCATAAAGCTGGGGTTGCCAGGTCCCAGAAATATTTCCAGCCCAATGACAACTCAAAACCCGCCCAAATGGAATAAAAACTAGCCCAATTTTCCCATGTCCAATCAGATTAGACAACGGCTGGATTATTAACTTCCGTCTTCAGCATCTGATGATTCCCGATATTATAGTTACTTTATTCCTTTATGACGTTTTTCGGTTCAGCATTTAATATCAAATTAGAGGTTATGGTTTTATTGTTTTACACTTTTCAAGCGATTTCTGTTTGCTTTAAACAAGCGACTTTTTATTTTAATTTTTAGACTTGATAGAGTATTTTATATTTTGGAGGCTTTTTTGTTAAAGACCCTATCCTTAAACGTACGCTGTGTAGGAATTTCTCCCATCTAGCGGTGAAATTCTATTTTGCATTTTAACGAATAGTGCTCTCTAGCGCCTCGCTTTTTCAAATGCGTGTTGCAACTGCGGTAGCCGTTATGTGTCAAGAATCTATGACAACATGTCTTCCAATAGCACTTCATCGAGGTTTACCTGTACATGTTTTACTGTTATGCTGCCTATATAATGATTTACACAAACAAGCAATGAAAAAAAAGCTTGTAATTTAGACCGTAACTTTGACTTACCTGTCGAGAAGAAAGTAGGCACCTTCAGCGTCCTTTTCAAAGTCTTTCTCCTTCATTAGCTCTTTCCACCTGGGAAAAGCTATCCCGATATTTATTTACATCCCGATAAATTAAATTTTTGCTTTTTGGCGATGAGGATTCCTTCTCCTGCATAACTATGATCCAACATTATATTGTCCCGTGCAGTGCAGCCTTTTCAAATTTGCCGGGGAGTATCAACGCCTCCCATATGGTCTAGCGGTTAGGATTCCTGGTTTTCACCCGGTATGGGAAAAAAAAAATTTATATTGCCAACAAAATTCAAGTTATTCAAGTTCATCAATAATCATTTTTAGTTATTCATAGTCTTAGAGGCTTACACAAACTGCAGAAACAAGCAGAAGATATGTAAAAACTCATAAATGCTGATTCAGTACTGAATCATTTTCACAAATACAATTATATTGAATTCAAAAAATTTCACTATGGAATATTTACTTTATCATAATTTCAATTTAGTATGTCATCATTTAAACTTTTCATCTCATAATTATGACGCATAGTCATAATTTTAATTTCAAATTTTTAAGTCATAATTTCGACTTTTTAAGTCATAATTATTACTTAATTCAGATTTACAATTTTTGTCAATTACGCCTTTTTAATGTAATACTTAAAACGTTTTTAAGTCATAATTTGGTAACACTATTTTGATGGTTCTTTTGAACGAGCTGTTGACTATAGTGTTGCACCTGTTAGTAGAGAGTTAATGGACTGGTAGGGTTAGAATAAGTTGAGATATAGTTGAGTTACTTATAGTCAGTAGAATACCTGTTGGGGAGCATCACAATAAAGAGTTAGCAGATATTAAGCATAGTCTATTTTCAGTTGTTTAAATGACAAGATACAATTTCTTCAACCGAGTGAATCTAGGCCTTCAGAAGTCATGCAATAAAGCATCACAATAAAGAGTTAGCAGATATTAAGCATAGTCTATTTTCAGGGGTCAACGGTTTAGGTCAGTTGGCGAAAACCCTACATGTGTAAGGAAGTTTTCCAGATTTTCCCCCATAATCAAATACTGTATTACACTTTTCAAAGGATAATCTAGCTTTAAAGTTAGAATAAAAAGTTAAAAACCAAACATATCTTCATACCTGTTGTGTTCTGACACAAGGTTATTTTTTGCTTATTTCTACAAATATCAACCTGATAAATATGGACTACCCAATACGTCTGACACAACATTTTTAAGAAAAAACATTGCTTTAAAATACTACTAAACCATGATAACAGATGATTTTTTTTTACAGTCCTACAGTTTTTGACAGTCCTAGAAGGCATGTTGATTACTAAGTTTCAGGCATAGTGCAACCACGCAATGTTCGAGAAATCTAATATAATCGGTGTAATCTTTGCGAGGTCTCACTCACAACGCACAACTTTGTGTTGGGTGATCCAGGCATACCTTTACTAAAATAAAATATTATGGAAGTCATTGTACTGTACTGTAATTTTAAAATGTAATTATACCATATTTTATTTATTAATATTATGCCTTCATGTTGATTTAAAGTTTTTGTTTGTTATTAACTAATACCTGCATCTTTTAACACTTCAACATCCAGCACAAAATTAAAGAGATGTTTGAGCTAAGGATGTCCTCTGACCCCAAATAAATTGATAGTGGAATGTTCACAATCTACAATATACAGTTAGATATTCTCCTACTTAGTATCTTTGGGTGTATATTTGGGTGTATTTTTACACGACAGCATACTTTGCCACACCATAGTGATGCAAAGTTCCGCACCCTATGGACTAACTTTAAAACATAATCTTTAAGATTCAAAAGACCAAATCACTAAGAAAAGAGGATTGAAAAGAGCCGTTTCCAAATGATGGTTTTATTACTTCACTAGATTTAGTCATCTTGTTCAGATGACACTGTTTCACATTTTGTATGTTGGACTGTATGTGTTTTAGGTGAAGACGTTTCTTTGAGAGCCGTCAACATTCGCTGTTTATAGAAATAAATGACGATTAAGAATTTAAGTGATAGTCTTTCTGTTTGACTAAATTGATACTTCATTTAGTGCTACTTTCCCTCTATCAAATCACACAAAGTGCATGCTATTTTACACTTAAACTATTGCACTGAGAGAGGCATATTCATTAAAGCTTGAGGCTGTTAAACAAAGTTCCACACTTTGGTAAAACCTGCTGATAAAATTGCACAAAAGTAAATTCTAGAGGTCCACTGGGTTAAAAGTAAATGAGCGATATAAAACAAATACAGAAAAGCCACTATAGTGATCAGTTTTAGCTTTTGAATGTCTGTAATTGATCTTGTTTTTGTACAGTTTGCAAAAAGTCTCAGAGCGTGGTCAAACATGTTCATATAGGAATGTATGAAAAACATGAACAAATATTGCATAAAGAGAATTAAATGACGGTCCTTCTACATGAGAGTGTTTAAGACTAAACAAATCATATTTATTTTAGAACATCTTTCTGCTATGTCTACGAAACATCGACGTGAAAGATGAGTATTACACTTCAAACTCGTCTAACTATTACACTTATTTTCTTATGATTACACAGTTATTTTGTGTATGTCGCTAAACAACAGTTAAGCTAATGAATCACAGTTGATACGTGAAAGGAGGGTTGATTCATTTTATTATGTCCCCACCAATACTTTGAGTTTTAGGCATTTGTCTTTTAGGCCCGATCCAGAAAACAGACATTGTGTTTTATGTCTTAATAATTGTTCTTATTTTTATGATCTTCTTTTTATTCGGCATAATTCCGAATGTTTTAACATATCGTAAATTTCAATGGTTAGATAAATCATCTAACTATTATATGTGAAACAAGCTCAGTCGCATTAGAGTTGGATTCTTGTTTATATTGAACATTGTTATTGAAGCGCATGTTTAACAGCGCTATTATTCTCGGCCTCATCAAAGTTTTCACCGACCAAATATTAACGCGTAACATTTATTTGTATTTCTTCTGAAACACCCTGTTTTGAAATTGTTTAACAATTTTTTAACATCACTAGCGTAACACTTATCGTATTGCCGGGTGTGATTGTAATGTTTTCTTTACACCTTCCCCCGGATATCTGTTTCCTACAGTTACTGTAGCTGTAGTGTTAGTGAACCCTAGGTCTTCTCTTTGTTCATATACGACAGTATTCACATGAATTGGCTTGATTTAATTAAATGATGGTTTAAACCATCATCTTCATGTGAGACATTTACATTATATTATTATTATACCGTCCTAGTTTTTTAAATAGCGCTAAAATGTATATTTAATATTTTAACCCTTTATGCGGATATAGAATTCCGCACAAGGTTCTCTGTTCTCTGGTTCTATGTTTTTAAAAATACGGCGAAACAAAGACAAGGACCCTCAAAATCTGTGCATACAACAAAACACACATGTAGGTGTACGATGATTTATCAGAAAATTACTTTTGTTTGAAGAAAAACTTAAATCAGCTGGTGCTTGATAACTGTTGAAGTTATTAAACACAGTAATGATGTGTTTAATGCGATATTGATTTTAATTTTAACTTAATGCGCTAAAGGTCTATGAACTTTAATATCTTCATAGTCGGTAAAATTAACTTAAAGCCAACTGAATACAGTGTTTAATCAGATTTTGTAACTGGATTGAGTAAAAATAATAAACTTCTCTCTGGTGGCATATGCATAACTTCTCCATGACGCTACTTCTGTTGCATCGTGACTATAATTTACATAGTTATTTATGGCTTTCCTGATGACGACACCCCTATACAACCCCTCCAGTGGGGCGAGGGGCGGACCCCAATCGCCATCCTGATAAATATTTCAGGACATCGCACGCTCTAGCTCTACTTCTAGCTCTACTAGCCTCGGACTGCTGTGCTACTGCATCATCTCATTGATCAAAAGGACTGTCAAAGCCCGCTTCAACATTTGCCTGAACCTGATGAAAACTACGCTCCTGACCCAAAAACACAAACTTCCGAGCATTAACGCACAAAACTATTCGAAAAGTTGAAAAAATGGCGACGCAAAACCTGATGGAGAACAAGTATCATCCAGCATGTGAGTGCGCCACGGGCAAAGAGTGTCCTTTAAGAGCTACGCTAGACTCTATGTTTAAAGATCATTTTAGAGGCCAGATGGTTGGCTTGATGCACAGGATCATCGATGCTGCGTGTGGTATGAAAAACGATTGTGCACAGGATACCAAACGTGTGACAAATCTCAAAAATGAAATGGATGTCGTAAGAGGCCTGACAAAGTCATGGACTGATGTAACGCCCATGTTTTTTAACGGCAAAGAGCCGAACGGCGAAATCCTCAGAAAAGTTCTGGATGTGCTGCGTGCATGTAGTGACGAATTCGAAATCACCGAGATACTCGCTATTTGCAACGGATCTCTGTGTGTCACTGGTGTCAAAAAATGCAAAAACTGACGTTGGTGAATTAGTTGAAAATCTGGTCAACTACATCCTAGAGCAAGACATGATAGCCTGCAGAGATTTTCTATTCTGGTTAGATCATCTGTAAATGTCATTATTGTTTTACTTTATGTACTGCCGATCTATCATTTTCTTCACTACTTCAATGTTGAAAGTATAATGTTGAAATAAAAAATTCTGAATGAAAAAATGTCTGAGCTCATAATAATAGTATTATAATAGTATAAATAATAATATTTAGAATAATAATATTTAGAATAATTAAAAATACTACATGATTTAAAAGATTAAATATTTCAATATTTGATTTCTGCATTTAAATGACTGTATTCCCGAGGTGGCAACCATTTCCAAGATGTGAATACCTGAAATTGTGTGGTGATTTTTAAATTTTTGAAATTGTGGTGTTGAACAAAATTTGATTTTGTTCTTAGCATCGGTTCCTCCATCATAGAGGGTATTTAATAAGTTTAATAAGATTATGTGTTATGTCATGGACGACTAGACACTAGTCATGGGATGTCCAGCAGAGAGAAGGGCTTGAGTGGACACGCCCTGTGGTCACATTTTTACCCGCCACCGCAAACCTCTCACTCTGCCTTTTCCCCCGCTTCGCAACGTAGCCATCCTACAGCTTTCCGCCTGTGCGACAACCATAACATCGACCACCACGGCATCCATTTCAGGCCAAATGGAGGAGCAGGTGGGTTACTTAAACACGGCATTCAGCAACCTGGCCCTCTCCAGTCCTATGTCTCACCAGCGACCTCCGACTTGTCACAATCCTGGCATGTGTCGGGAACTGGAACGCCTTGACACCTTTCAGAATTGGCCTCTTGCTACATTAACTCCAGCCGAGCTTGCCAAAAGCGGTTTCTACTACCTTGGCCAGGGCGACAGAGTGGCTTGCTTCAGTTGTGGAGGCCAGCTTAGCAACTGGGAACCGGGAGATCGGGCAGTATCAGAGCACCAGAGGCATTACCCCAACTGCCGCTTCGTTCGAGGTGACCGTGCAGATAATGTACCTTTATCTGGTGGCGGCCTTTCCAATGGATTGGCAATGCAACAGTGTGAAGAAAGGTTGCTCACATTTGTCAACTGGCCCTCAAGAATAACTGTTCGACCAGACCAATTGGCTAAGGCTGGTTTTTACTATGTTGGTCGTAATGATGACGTGAAGTGCTTTTGTTGTGATGGTGGACTCAGATGTTGGGAGCCTGGTGATGATCCATGGAGAGAACATGCTAAGTGGTTTCCAAGATGTGAATACCTGTTGCAAGAAAAGGGCCAAGAGTTTGTTCATCAGATTCAAGCAAGATTTCCAAGACTATTTGAACAGCTATTGACTAATGGAGACAGCGACTCAAGAGAATTTGTTGATCCACCTGTTGTACACCTGGGTCCTGGAGAAGACCGTTCAGAAGATGCAGTGATGATGAACAATCCTGTGGTGAAGCAAACCGTTCAAAGCAAAATCCTCGCAAGTGGAGAAAATTACGAAACCGTTCAAGAGTTGGTGTCTGATTTACTAAGTGCAGAAGATGAGAAGAGAGAGGAGGAGCGAGAAAGTAAGTTTCTTACTTTTCTTAAGAAACATCATCTTGCCATGTCACAGCAACTAAAAAGTGTGCAGAGCTTAATGGACCTTCTTCTAGAGGAGAACGTCATCTCGCAGAAAGAGTATGGCATTATTCGTAACTGCACTACAGTCAAGCAGCAGACAGGGCAGCTCATTGAGTTAGTCCTGTCAAAAGGAAATGCAGCAGCAGAAGTCTTCTGCAACTGGATCAAGAAGAATGATGTCTGCCTGCTGAGAGAACTGATGGCCCAGACCAATGAAGCTGCATCACCGAGTCAAGATCTTTCAGACTTGTCTATGGAGAAACAGTTAAGAAGACTTCAAGAGGAGCGCACATGCAAAGTTTGCATGGATAAGGAAGTGAACATTGTCTTCATCCCCTGTGGTCACCTAGTTGTGTGCAAAGAATGTGCATCTTCTCTGCGCAAGTGCCCCATATGTAGAGGCTTGGTCAAAGGCGCTGTCCGTACTTTCCTATCATAAAGTTTTCCTATCATTTGGATTTGCAAATTTAACTTGATGAATAAAAACAATGTAACCAAAAAAAAAAGAAAAAAAAAAAGATACAACTTAGTCTAAATAAGAGCAACGTAGAGTCCTCGGATTTCTTAAAAACATTGTGACAAACTTTAACAACATACTGTATGGACAAAAGATCTAAGATGCCTAAGTACAGTTTTTCAACCATCTAAATTTTTTGAACAGACATTGTTTAGTAGAAATTATACCTTAGGTTAAATTTAAGCAAAATCATTTACATCATACATAAGTCTTCTAAAAGATAAATAGAAGATATGATTTTAATAACTTTAACTTTTATTGACATATATAAATGTCTAATTTAAACAGTCTTTTAATTTTAAACTTTTAAGGTTATGCTTTTAAATGAATTTAGTATAAACTCTGGATGTACACTGGAACGCAGACTAGATTTACTGTGACATTGTCCCCCCGAGACTCATCTGGTCTGTAAGTCCTCTCGTCTCTGTGAGGGTCTGGAACATTTATTTCACACTGTAGTGTATCTCTGAAGGATCTGGAGCTGTTTTGATTATGACAACTTAAACTATTTTCTTTTTGGATTGTTGCATAAAGAACTACTTCACCTCTCTGGAAATGTAAGGTGTTTTTATTTATATATTTATTTAGCTAAAACTTTGTTTACATTTTATTAAATTATTTATTTATTTCATTTTTGAAAATGTACAAATGTAGTTTTCTGTGATGGTCGTGTTTAGGTGTACGGGATAGAATATGCAGTTACGGTACAAAAATCATCATGGCTATGGAAAGCCATAAAAATTGAAACTCCAGCATGGACAAAAAAAAAATGCTGATTTAAGACGACTAAATACAGTTTTTCAACCATCTAAAGTTTTTGAACAGACATTGTCTCACATTACAACAATTATAATTTATGGTCACCGTTAGACAAAATCATTTATATCATACATAAGTCTTCTAAGAAGATAAATAGAAGATATGAATGTATTCAAACTTTAAAGATTTTTTAAAGAAAGAAAGTTAAGAACTTTACACTTCAGACTAAAACAATCTTTCATTTTAAAAGATCACATTTACGATTATGCTTTGAAATAAATTTAGTATGAACAAAACTTTGGCGTTAGCAGACTAACATTACAGTTACACAGTTTCTAAATGTTTTCATTGTTGCTCTCTCTCTCTCTGAAGATAGGCCTATGTGGTCATTTTCTCACAGATACAACTTAAGGAATTATTAAACATTTCACAGGTGTGAGATGACTTTTGTGACTCTCTAAAAATGTATGGTGTTTTTATTTATATATATTTATTTAGCTAAAACTTTGTTTACATTTTATTTAATTATTTATTTATTTATTTCATTTTTGAAAATGTAGGTTTCTGTGATGGTCGTGTTTAGGTGTACGGGATAGAATATGCAGTTAGGGTACAAAAATCATTATGGCTATGAAAAGCCATCAAAATTGAAACCCCGCATGGACAAAAACAATGCTGATTGAATCTTTTCATATAAATGAGATTTAAGATGACTAAGTGCAGTTTTTCATCCATCTAAAGTTTTTGAACAGACATTGTTTAATAACAATTAAGCCTTAGGTTCAATTTAAACAAAATCATTACAGTAATCTTCTAAAAGGTAAATAGAAGATGCGTATGTATTCAAACTTTAAAGATTTTATTTAAACATTCTTTTGTTTTTAAAATATATCATTTAAACTTTTAAGATTATACTTCTTATAAATAAACTCAGCACCTGATATCCTGATCGCTGAATTTGTGTGACTCTCTGACACACACACACACACACACACACACAGATGGTCACATCTCCTCTGTTGTCTGATCTCCACACACACATTGTTTAATCACAGTGTCTGAACAGCACGTTTCAGATGTCAGAGGGGAATCCCGTGACACACACACACACACACAAACAGATGGTCACATCTCCTCTAATGTCTGATCTCCACGCACATACACACACGCTTTGAGAGACTCATTGCAATTTTTTATGACTCTTATTTTATTTAAACTTTTTGGTGTGAGGTTTTAGTAAGCTTTTTTATAAACATTTCATTTATATTGTTTTAAAAGAACTGAATGGCTTTTCAACATTTGTGTGTGAGATAAACTTCCACAGTTTATCCTTATCAGTTTCACATTACAGCCCGGATAAGCTAAGGAATATGTAGGGAGGATCTTGTGTGATACCAGCTTCAAAAACACATGCAACACACTAACTGTCATGTTCAAAAGGCATCAATAGGCTTCAAACAATCAGACTTTCTGTCAGATACCATAACGTATTGTTTAATCACAGCGTCTTCAAAACCTTCTGTCCATATCAAAAGGCATCAAACTAGCTGTCATAGCCATGATGTAATTATTATTAAAACACTTTCTGTCCATATCAAAAGGCATCAAAAGACTTCAAAATCATACTAACTGTCAACCTGTCAATCAAAAATCAAAACTAGCTGTCAAAAAGACTTCAAAAGCCCTTTGATCTCCTTTGATCTCATCTCATCTTCTTTGATCCCTTTGATCCTATGCCAAAAGGGGCGGGTACCTGTCACCGGAAGGGGCGGGGCACCTGTCAATCAATCATTTTTTGACAGGAGGTGTCTGATATCAACTACTCACTTGCACTTTTAGTCGGCCACTCATTCCACTTTAATACACACATGACAAAACGAAAGTAAAAGCAGCAGCCCCTCGTGGACGACTACCACACACACGCACACACAGTAAAGTCCATGCCTGGTCCTCCGCTGTCTACGTTCCGATCCTTTTATGCGCCCCGAAGCTGATCAGTGAGAAACTTGGGGGGGGGGACTTTTACCCCATTATTTAAAGCGCTAAAACCAGCTGTCAGATGTTTTCGCGCCACTCCCGGTTGCTGAGCAACGCGCGTGAGTTTGACAGCTGTCAGAGTGACTCAGTCGTTTTTTAGGATTGTATAATCTAGTAAAAGAAATGGACAAATACAAGCAGTGTGTGGACAGTGCACAGTAAAAGTGTACAGCGTGTGCGCAGCTTTCATAATACGATACATACATTTAATTATCTTTTTTTTTTTTTTTTTTATTCTGCAATTTTGCGCCCCGTCCAGCAGATGGCACCCCAGGCGGCCGCCTGTGTCGCCTGTTGGCAAAGCCGGCCCTGACTGCCGTGACTAGGACGTCCGTGAAAAATAAACTGCCTCCATCTTCCCCTGACGTCTGGATCTTTCAGCAGCGTATATTATTCAAACATGTTGTTTGTCCACAGCCAGGAACAGCACATCTTCTTGTAAACAGACCCACTCGCAGCACGTCGACTGAACACATGTGAAGCGCGTGACAGATGCGATGATGAAATGAGGCGTAGTTATCTTGTGCTTGAAGCGTAGTTGTCTACGCTGGAGGCGGTCATATGCAAACGACTGGTACGTCACTTCGTACCGTGACGTCACTTCATACCATGGATCCAGAACGAGCTGTATTTAGAGCTTGATTAAATAAATGCTTCGTTTACAATGGGGAGGACGTCTTAAGCTATGAAACTTGCAGGACGTTTTAATGGTACAAAGACCTCTTATATACCAAAAGATCAAGGCAAATTTGGTTTCTCATGTCATGACCCCTTTAAGCATGTTGTGTGTTTTAGACGGCAACTACATATATGATCCTAAATAGTGATTTGGATGAACTGAATGTGTCGTTTTTCAAAATTGACGGCTTTGATTACGTTGTGTTTGTATCATCTGATACTATGAAGTGTTTTGGCTGTGGGCGAACAGGGCACGTTAGGCGTGCGTGTCCTGAGAGAGCAGATGAGTTAGACCCAGAGCCAGAGCCGGGGCCGAGCGGAGAAACTGCGCGCGATAACAGTAGCGCGATGGTGACGGAGGATTCTGTTAGTGAAGAAGATGATGATGATGGCAGTAATGCCGCGGGGCGAAATACAGAAAGTGGGGAGAAGGAAACTGATACAGTGTCTATTGTTGTTGCGGGGGGAAATACAGAAAATGTTGAGAAAAAAATAGTTACAGTGTCTACTGATGTTGTTAATGTGGCTGAGTGTATTGTGGAGGAGGAAGAGATGGTGACAGACATTGCTAGTGATGAAACTCTTTTCAAAGTACCCAATACTAAGAGAAAGAGAAATAGGAAGAGTACGGAAACGGCTAAAATGAGCAGACAAACAAAAACAGAGTCTGATAAACTTGATACTGAAGGCAGGATGATTGATGATTCTGATGGTGAAGTAGTGGACAGTAGGACAGGACGAAGTCGACACAGTGATTACAACTTTGACAAAATAAAATCATTCCTGCAAAGAACGAAAAATGTGAAAAATGTCCAGTTTGAGGATTTTTTTGCTGATCGTAGAATGTTTATTAACTCAGTGACAATGTTAATGAGAAGTGAAGGAGGGGAACAGTTTACAGTTCAAGAAATATACAGATTAAAGAAACTCGTTTCCAAACTGAAATTAGAAGCACAAACTGAAGATGGATTCGAAACCACATAATCGCTGTTTTCCCATGTTTTTGTTTGGTTTATGTCCCCTCATACTATTTATTTCAGTGAGTGTGATGAGGGTGAGCTCTCTAAATTTGAATGGAGCCCGAGATATACATAAAAGAGCAATGCTGTTTGAGCTTATCAGACAAAAGAATATTGATGTAACATTTGTCCAAGAAACACACAGTGACTGTGTTAATGAAATTGACTGGAAAAAAGAGTGGGAGGGTGAAGTGTTTCTTACTCACATGAGCTCTACCAGAGGAGAGGTGGCTGTCCTTTTTGCTAAGAATTTCTCACCTATCTCATGTGAGGTTAAACATGTGATAACTGGCAGACTAATATTTGTAAGGGCTCAGTTTGAAAAATTCAAGGCTGTTTTTATTAATGTTTATGCACCAACAAAAGGTAATGAAAGAGTACTCTTTCTCAAGAATGTAAATACAATTCTACAGAATTGTAGTTCTGATGATTTTCTGTTTTTGGGCGGGAACTTTAATTGTACAGGGAATTATAGTCTAGATCGGAATCATGTGGAACCTCATATTGCTTCAAGTCGTGCTTTAAATGAACTGATTGAGACTCATAGTTTATGTGATCTATGGAGGGATCTAAATAATAATGTAAGACCATACACGTGGTTGCATAATAGAGATAATTTTATTTCTTTAGCCAGATTGGATAGGTTTTATTGTTTTAAGCATCAGTTTAATGTTGTGAAAAGTTGTTTTATTACACCAACTGGTTTTTCTGATCATTGTCTAGTCACATGTAATGTGTTTATAATAAATGTGAAGCCAAAGAGTGCATATTGGCATTTTAACACTTCCCTGTTAAGTGATGTGAATTTTAGAGGTGTTTTTGTTTCTTTTTGGAATGATTTTAAATTAAGAAAATCATGCTTTGAACAACACGTCAGTGGTGGGACTATGGAAAGGTTGAAGTGAAAGTACTTTGTCAACAGTATACTTTCAGTGTCTCTCGGGACATCACTAGATCAATGAAAAAACTTGAATCTGAAATAATGGAGGCACAAGGGTTAGCAGAGAATACTGGGGAGGGAAGACATATCGAGACACTTAAAACTAAGACATCTCTTCTGTCAGATTAAAGTAAAGGGGGCTTTGGTCCGATCTCGTTTTCAAAACTTAACGCAAATGGATGCCCCATCTAAGTTTTTCTTTAGTCTCGAAAAAAAGAACGGTCAGAGTCGCTATATTCACTCCTTACGCTCTGAAAACGGGCAGGAATTGACAAAGACATCTGAAATTAGAAAACGAGCTGTACAGTTCTATGAAAAATTGTATAGCAGTGAATATAGAAAGGACGAGGAGCTGTCTGCTTGCTTCTATGAAGGTCTGCCAAATGTCTTGGAGGACTCAAAGGCAGAGCTGGAGACGCCTCTTTCGGAAGAGGAGCTTCTGAAGGCTCTCAAGGGCATGGAGAGTGGAAAAGCTCCTGGGATGGATGGACTCCCAGCTGAGTTTTATAAAGAGTTTTGGGCTGTGCTGGGCGAGGACCTGCTGGCTGTCCTGCTGTCCTGTCCTTGGCTGATGGCTCTTTGCCCCTGAGCTGTAGGAGAGCAGTGATCACATTGCTACCTAAAAAGGGTGATTTGCAGGAGATTAAGAACTAGAGACCTGTGAGTTTGCTTTGTTCTGATCTCAAAGTCCTTTCTAAGACTCTGGCTAACAGACTGAGGAAAGTGATGGGGCAGGTCATTCATTTTGATCAGACGTATTGTGTGCCGGGTAGGTCAATCACAGATAATGTCTGTCTCATACGGGATATTTTAAGTGTTTCGAGTCTTTTAGGGGTAAATTTGGGGTTTATCTCTATTGACCAAGAGAAGGCTTTCGATAGAGTTGAGCACCAGTCTCTATGGGACACCCTAGAAGCTTTTGGTTTTAGTTCTGTTTTTGTTGATATGATTAAAGTGTTGTACCAGGACACTGAGAGTTTACTGAAGGTCAGTGGTGGTTTGAGTGCCCCGCTTAAAGCTAGTAGAGGAGTCAGACAAGGTTGTGCTCTGTCTGTTATGCTTTACTCCTTAGCTATTGAACCAATGCTGAATAAACTAAGAAATAGGATTAAATGTTTAACATTGCATCATGATTTACAACATCAAATTTCAGCTTATGCCGATGATGTTATGGTTTTGGTAAATGGGCAACAAGACATTAATCAGCTGGTTTCTGTTGTTAATGATTTTGGAGTAATTTCAGCTGCAAAAATTAATTGGGAGAAGAGTGAAGCACTGGCTGTTGGGAAATGGGAGGAAGGGATGCCAAAACTACCTGGTGGGATGAGCTGGAAGAAAGAAGGGTTAAAATATCTAGGAGTACATCTTGGGGATTTAAACACCCAACAAAAGAACTGGGAAGGGGTGATTGAAAAGATAGAAGGAAAATTGAAAAAATGGAAATGGATTCACTCACAATTGTCATTTAGAGGAAGAGTTTTAATAATCAACAACTTGGTTACCTCTACATTGTGGCATAGGTTATCTTGTGTGGATCCACCTGTTGGACTACTGTCCCGATTACAGGTAATCCTAGTGAATTTTTTTTGGGATTGTTTACACTGGGTTCCCCAAAGTGTGCTTTTTCTTCCGAAAGAAGAGGGAGGACAAGGCTTGGTGCACTTACCGAGCAGACATGCTACTTTTCGTCTGCAGTTTATTCAGAAGTTTCTGACTGGCCCTGTTGAGCTTGTGTGGAGGAAGATGGCAAAAGCGATTTTGCACACAGTAGACGGACTCGGACTGGATGCTGCGCTGTTTCTAATGGATGCTAAGCAGCTACGTTTGGCTGGAGTGCCTCGATTTTATTGTGAACTTTTCAAAGTGTGGGGACTTTTAAATGTTTGCAGACTGGAGGAGACCAGTTCTTTGTTCTGGTTACTTGAAGAACCTCTAATCAGAGGAGCTCGCATGGATATTGCGGGTGAGAATGTTCTGGGACTTACGCAGATACTGTGTGCTTCTAAAACTGTGGCATTGAGGCACATAGTTAACGTGGCTGGACCTGAGATGAGTGATATAAATGCAGTAGCTACTCTGTTGGGTCAGAGGTCAATGCGCCACACACTAACCATAATGGACATGTGGAAAACAAGACTGACAAAGGAGGAATTGACTTTAATAAAGGATTTTAAGAATGGAAGAGTGAGTCTGGGCATAAGAGACCCTTTTCCAAAACGTGGGATTACACCAGGCTTAAAAGAAATGTCAGGTCCTTTGTTGGATCTCAACGGACTGCAAGATTTAGATCTGAAAGAAGTCGGAGGGAAAGTGATGTATAAATGCTTTGTAAAAGTTTTTAATAAAGCAACACTAAATGGGAGGGTTGATACAGTGTGGAGGGATAAGCTTGGGTTGAAAGAGGACATGAAACCTGTGTGGAGAGTGCTGTACACACCACCATTGACCAAACGATCTGGTGACTTACAATGGCGAATATTGCATGGGGCAGTGGCTGTCAACGCTTTTGTTTGAGTCATTAATCCAGATACTGATGATAAATGTGTGTTTTGTGGATCTAGAGAAACTATTTTTCACTGTTATTTGGAGTGTAAAAGACTTCAAACGCTTTTTAATGCGTTGCATTTGTTATGTGGTAAATGTGGGGAAAAGTTTACTCCAGATGTTTTATTGTAGGGGCAGGATACAGTCAAAGGCAAAAGATTAAATGGCAGCTGATTAATTTTCTGTTTGGACAGGCAAAGCTCGCAATTTATAAAACAAGGAAGAACAGAATAAAATAGTGGTGGTCAGGAGATTACAGCCTTATTTAAAGCTTTTATCAAGTCAAGAATTGTTGTGGAGTTTAAGTAATATAAAGCAATGAATGATATAGAAACGTTCAAATTACAGTGGTGTTACAGTGGTGTTATAATTCTGTTTTCTTGTACGGTTGTGGAGGAGGAGTTTCTTTTTGAACTTGTGTGGATTTGAAATTGTTGTAATATTTATTATTTTATATCATGATTGAATAAAGTTTGTTATTAAAAATCAAAAAAAAAAATCACACACACACACACACACACACACTCTCACTCACTTACTTTCTCTCTCTCTCTCTCTCTCACACACACTCACTTACTTTCTCTCTCTCTCTCTCTCTCACACACACTCACTTACTTTCTCTCTCTCTCTCTCACACACACACACACACACACACACACTCTCACTCACTTACTTTCTCTCTCTCTCTCTCTCTCACACACACACACACTCTCTCTCTTTCTCAATTCAATTCAATTCAAATGAGCTTTATTAGCATGACTGTGTAACACAATGTTGCCAAAGCATCAACATATTATATATAAATAATAAAACAAACAAACAAAACATATATGTATAGATCATGTCATATGTAGCATAGTAAATATAAATAAATAGATAAATAAACACAATTTATCCTAATAAATTAATAAATACAGTGGGTCTCTCTAGAGAATTAGCTGACTCTGGCGTTGTGAATAGCTAACACATATTTAGCCGCTAGTGCAGCTGTACTATCATCTTCTCCCAGTAAGAAGGACATTTTCTCAGTGTCACTCAGTTCAAAGAATGATGGAATCAAGATTTCAAATCTGGGCAGAAAGGTTTCTCTTATACTGAAGTATTTAGAGCAGAAGAGCAGAAAGTGTTCCTCATCCTCGATGTGCTGTAGGTCACAGTGTCTACAGATCCTCTGCTCTCTCTCTGTCCATGTTTGTCTATGTCTTCCTCTCTCTATCTCTAGATCATGGTCACTTAATCTGTATTTGGAGAGGATTTGTCTTTCTTTAAAATGTTTAATAAATAGATAACTGGCCAGTTTAGTGGTTCTATTGAGGGTCGAGTAACATTGGAGTTTATTCTGGAGGGCAAAATGTGCTTTTAGTGATTCATCATGGGTGTCTTTTAGATGTTTGTGGATTTCTTTAATGATAGGTTTGGGGTTGATGGGGAGTATATTCTGATGGACGAGTTGGAGAGCGAGTGTGTTCAGAGGATGAGGTTCTGCTGAGGTTTCATTGGCGAGGAGGGCTTTATATTGCACTGACTCTGGGTCAGACTGATGGAGATGATGCCAGAACTGAACACATCTCTTCTGGATCTCGATGTTCAGCGGGTACAGGCCCAGCTCAGCCCTGCAGGCGGCAGTGGACGTGTTTCTGTGAACCCCGAGAATATTTTTGCCAATTTCCAATTGTAATTTTTCTACTGATGTTTTATCCCAATTTTTTAAATTTAGTACTGGTCCCCAAATTTCACATCCATATAAAAGAATTGGTTTTATTATTGAATTATATAATTTTATCCAGGTTTTAATGGGTAATTTTAAGTGTCCACATCGTGACTTTATAGCATAGAAAGCCCTCCGAGCCTTTTCACCGAGTGTTTTCACAGCCAGACCGAAGCGTCCCGAAGCGCTGATGTCGATGCCCAGATAGCTGTAGCTAGTGCTGTACACACATACACACACACACACACACACACTCAGATAGCTGTAGCTAGAGCTGTGCTGCAGGACCTGGCCTTTATATATGAACTGGTGTTTGTGTCCCTGAGATCGGGCTTTCTTCTGGAACACCATGACTCTGGTTTTGTCCAGACTGACTGTCAGGGCCCAGTCGTGACAGTATTGTTCCAGCAGGGACAGGCTCTGCTGAAGGCCCTCGGGTGTGCGGGACAGCAGGACCAGGTCATCCGCGTACAGCAGACCTCTGACCTCTGACCCCTGTAGAGTGAGGCCGGGCGCAGTAGAGCTCTCCAGCGCTGATGCCAGGTCATTGATGTAGATGTTGAATAGAGTCGGGCTCAGACTGCAGCCCTGCCTCACTCCACGGCCCTGCTGGAAGAACGTGGTTCTGTGGTTGCCGATCTTCACCGCACTTTTGCTGTTGGTGTACAGAGATTTTATAATGTCAAATGTATTTCCGCCGATGCCAATTTGTAGGATTTTGTACAGTAGACCATCATGCCAAATTGAATCAAATGCTTTTTTAAAGTCTACAAAACATGCGAATATTTTCCTTTGTTTGTCGTTGATGTTCTTGTTGGTTAGAGTGTGGAGGGAATAGATGTGGTCGGATGTGCGATGTTTTGGTAAAAAGCCAATCTGAGCTTTATTTAAGATGTTGTGTGCTGAGATGTGTGAGACGATGCGTCTGTTGATGATACTGCAGAACAGTTTTCCCAACACACTGCCCACACTTATCCCGCGGTAGTTATTGGGGTCGAATCGATCACCGCTCTTAAATATGGGGGTGATGAGTCCCTCAGACCAGATCTCAGGGAAGTGTCCGGACCAGAACACCAGATTAAATAATTTGGCTATTGTTTGAATCATGCTGGGACTGCTGAGCTTAAGCATCTCGTTATTAATGTGATCTTGTCCACATGCTTTCTTTAATTTAAGATTTTTAATATGTTCTAATATTTCAGATATTGTTATTGATTTATCTAATGGATTTTGATAATTCTTAATAGTTTTTTCCATGTCTTCTAGTGTTTTCTTTACTTTACTCTGAGGTTGGTTGAGGTCAGCCGGCTCAATTTTTTGATACAGATTTTCAAAGTAAGATTTCCAAATTGTGCCAGTCTGGAGTGATATCTCTAATTTGGGTTTTTCGAGTTTTTTATATAAGTTCCAGAAAGTGTTTTGATCTATTGAATCATCAATTTCTTCAATTTTGGTTTGAAAATATTTTTCTCTTTTTTTCCAGAGAAGTGTTTTGTACTTTTGCAGACAGTCTGAGTAAGAAAGCCGTAATGTCTGGCTGGACGGATCTTTGTGCTTTTTGTTGGAAAGTCTCCTGAGTTCTTTTCTGAGACCGGCACATTCATCATCAAACCAGACATCCTTTCTCTTTCTATGTTGATTGGTTCTATGTTTGGTTTGCTGTTTAATATTAGATAGAGTTATCAGTGTTATGAATATGTAATTTAAGTTTTTTGTTGCTAAATTTATTCCATCAATATCTAAGGTGAAATCAGTGGACATAAAGTCATCTAGCATTTTTAATATAGTAGGATTGTTCATATTTTCTTTGAATTGTTCTGAGTTGGATTGATTCCACTTGAGTTTATGTTTCAGAGGAAACAGTTTTTCAGATTCAGGTGGAGCAGTTTTGGTTATTTGACATGAGGCTTTCAGATAAAGCACAGTTTGGCAGTGATCGGACATCGGGAGCTGAGGTCTGACTGTGAAGGCATTGTAGCGTTTATACGCCCGTATAAATATCATTAATTATTATTCATAACGAATTATGATCAATAATTAATAATTTAATTATTTTCAGAATTTACTGTAACAGAATCAATAATATGATCATTTATCAGTTCATCCAATGAACAGAAAGCATAAACAATTATTAACTCTAGGAAATATAATATCTTCCTGGCCAAGAAAGAATAACCCCTAACAGTAAATTAAGAAATAGGGTAAAAGCATAGGTAACTTTTGATCGAAGTTCAAGACAATAAATTTGATAAGCACATACACAAGCAATCTCTTTTCAAAATGCGAACAATACTTTATTGATTATATACTAACACATACGACTAATATCTAAAATATCTAACACAAACACACGCACACGTTCGCACACGTTCAAGTTACAGCAAGAATTACAAAAAGAAACAAAGAAAGAACAAAATAAAATAAAAAGGAAGAATGAGTTTGGAAAGGAGTTTAAGGGTAAGAGGAAGAAAATTCCGAATTTCTATGCACTTGTAAGACCTGACCTGGAATGAACCATCAATCATTAATTTTTAACCCTTCTATCGTTTCTAAGACAGGTTAATATTATACACCAGTTAAGCTTTCAAATGTCTGGAGGTATCTACTTGCGTTTGCTTTGGGGGTTCCCTTTGTGAATTCCTTTGGTCAGCGTCAAAGGGGTTCGTTCGTTGGTTATGGTCTCCTCGTGCCTGGATAGATGGGGCGAGAACCAGTCACGTGGTGGCTGGCGGTCGCGGATGGTTGATGGTCTTTGAAGTTGAAAGCGTGCGTTGCAGCCGTGAATCGTGGAACGAAACTTTGCAGCAAAACTTAACTTAAAACCGAGACTTTCAATCGGAAAATAAAGGAAGACTTAGAAAAGAAAAGAAGACTTAGACGAGAGTAGTAAGATGGCTTGAATGAAATTGTTTAACCCATGTTCTTCAGATCTTGATTTGGGTTATTTCTGCTCGTTTGTTACATGGTACTAGTCTTGAGAGAGAGCTTAGAGCTTAGAGCTTAGAGAGCGCACGGAGAGAGAGAGAGAGAGCTTTGGCTAACAGAGAATCCAAGGTTTTAACTCAAAGTTTGTCCCCCCTCCTGAAGAGAGCGGACCAATTAGACACTGGCTTTGTGTTCAAAGTCATAAATCATGTCTTCCCTGGGGGGGTTTCTCTAATGAAACTAAAAGACCAAATTCAACAGTTTAGGCATGATCTCGAAATATCAGAATATGGAACATTTTACACATATGTATTTCAGGCCATCTTTTGAGTCATGAGCATACGATCACATCGAAATTAAACAGTACACATTTTCATTCACACACACCTAATGATTATAACATTTACATGAATTATATGGGATCACAACATATCTTATTAGAATATGCATATAAGTGGTGGAAACACACAGGATTAGGTAGTTGCGTGATTGTTTGATTGTAAGTCCATTGAAAATTGTTCTTAAATGATTTTATGTAGTTTATTGGTAAGAATCAGTTCTCTTGGTGTGAAGAGAAAATAAACTCTGTCTGTTGTTCAGAGGTCCTTAAGGAGAGTTCAGGAATGTTGGGGGGGGGGGTTTCTGTACCAATCTGTCTTCTGGAAACCCCCTCATATTGACACGTTCTTCCTGCTGAAATCTGTTTGCATCATGGGACCTCGCATTGTCCATTCATTATTTAGTTGGTGTTGGGGGAGGCTCTTTTAAAACCAGACCGGGCGGCGCCTGGACCCCGTGACAGATGGATGAAGATACTCAAGTCCTGCCCAAATCTTCACTTAATATTCTGTTGTGGGTTTGTTCCATCTCATTTTCGCTACATACCCCCCCTCGTTCAATGATGAGTTGAGTAGAAGTCATCGGTGAACGCTGGAGAAATGGGTAGAGGAAGCAAACACACACAGCAAACAACAAGACAACACTTCCATGACTGGTCACTTTACTGGTGCAGGGCATTAGATTACCTAGGCATAAACAGGTTCACTCTCTCAATATAGTTAATCACGTTGAATAAAGTTTAGTTCAATTTTAGGACGTTATCCTAATTTGTTTTGGGACGGTGATTAATTAATTTTGTGACTAAAATTGATTTGTTTGTTTTATTCTCTTCTAAATTGTTCTAGGTTTAGACCAATTTACCTTTCAATTTGTGATACGAATGATGCAGGGAGTTCTCTGGCTCACATTCGTTTTGAGGTGACTTACAAATATTAGGCGTGGTGTGTCAACCCTATTATTGTGACCTTGACCCTTATGGGGTGGACAGGCCTTTTACCTAATAAAAGAAGGAAAGGAAGGAAGGAAGAGGTAAAACAAAACAAAGCAGTTGAGTGTTCCTCCGTATATGACTTGTAATTACTGTTGCACAGCTAAGGTGTCAGGTATCACAATGTAATGAGAGGTGTTCTCAGGTGTACTTGTTGGATGGATAGTTACCATGTTTCCTATGGTAAGTGTAGCTATGTTGTTAAGCTAGTTTCTAAAGGTAGTTTTCTACCTGTGGGGAAAAACATGTTTGTTGCATGTTTTGCATGGTAGAGGTGGTTAGCTTCTGTATGTTAGTGAGTATGTTAGGGGTGTTGTGTAGTGCATGTATGCAGGTATGTATGTATGTATGGTCAGATCTGTTTCAGTCTGTTTCGCTCCCCCCTTTGCTTGATGGCTTAGCTTTGATGAGCTTGTTGCCTCTTTGCCTTGGAAAAGGGATCTTCTGTGTTCTGCTGGGGTCAAACCAGTAAGGCAGGAAGTTCTCTGGCAGACACGGGGAGGTAGTTTGGCATGGATGCGTGAAGCTGTGGTGCAAAACTTTGTCTCCGTTGTTGCATTCCTCGGATGATGCCTTCTGGTTGTGACAGACTTTCTGACCTTCTGTGCTTACTGTTGTTGCTGTAGCACACACATGGTTCTTGAGTTTGGAGCTCGTTGGGTGGTTTCTTTATGAGTGATGGGTAGCCAGGATGGTGTTTTCTGGTACCTCTGGGTGTTTGTCAGTGGTTGACTGTGATAGACCACTTTGTTCTGTGTTGTTGTAGAACAAGTGGTTGTCATCTTCATTATGAAGGTGTATCAGATGAATCGGTGGTCTTCCGTGTTCAGCCTGTTTTCTAGGAACACTTCCAGTCGCCTCATTAGTTGCGCCATGTCTTTTGAGGGTAAACTGTTTTGTTCTTGGGCACACTCAGTGCTGTGCTTAACTGAGTGGTGCCGAGGCGGGTTACTTGAGAAGCGTGGCTGGTCCCATGACTTTTCCATGTGGTTGGTGTGGTATCTGTCATCAGCATAGGAGTCACGTTCTCTGTGCTTCTTACGAAGAACTGTGGTGTTGTCGTGCCACTGGTTGTCTTCCGGTGCAAGGCTTGTGTCTTGGCTGAAGGAGTTTGAAACTGTGGATGTTTTCAAACCTTTCTTTGAGGACATCTTCTGTTTGATGTGGGCCTTGTGCGTCAGGTCACGTAGCTGTTGAATTGTCATTGTGTCTGCGCAGGCCTCGAGACCAAGATGATGACTTAATCCGGGGTGCAGGTTTCTCAGAAAGAGGTTTTTGAAGTTCACATCCTCTTCTTGTTCAGGTGAGTTATGTGCACCAAAGAAGGCTTGTCGAAAACGGTGGTAGTATGCTTGGGGAGTCTCGTGTCGACCTTGTTTGGTTTCCAAGGCGATTAACACACCATGTTCCGACTCTGGGCCTGTGAATTCTTTTATCAGTGTCTCACATAGCAGCTGGTAGTTTGACTTGACATGAGCAGGTTGTCGGTCCAGGAAGCTTCGTACCTCTGAACTGGATGTGGATCTGAGGAGGTATAACCTGTCTCTGTCAGTCACATGTGGTCTCACCTCTAGGTGGAAGTTGATATCTCGGATGTGGGACTGGATGTCCGGGCATTCCGTGGAGTTCGGTTTGAACTGAGTTATATTCTTAACCAGCTTGTTGAGATCTTTAAAGGTCATCGCCTGTGCAGCTCTGGAGTCTGCCTGGATGAGCTCTCGTTGCTTGTTGGCAGTGAACGGTTCTGTGGTGAAGGCTGGTGATGTTTTGGGTTGCGGCCATTCACTTCTTTCACTGTATGGCAGTTCTTGGATGGAGGACTCTGTCCTGCTCAGCAGTGGTGATGCTGAGGGAGGTCTCTCCCTTCTTGGCTCTGGTTTCTGTTGGAAAATGTGCTGGAGTTCATCTCTGACCGCGTAGAGCTCGTCGTTGACGTCATCTCGCTGTTGGGTCAGATGGTCAATTTCAGCATTGCACCTTTCCAGGTGTTCTTTCAGAGCATTAATTTCAGAGTTCTTGTCTTTAATGTCAGATTTAGCTTTCTCTAGCTGATGTTCAGCAGACTGGAGTTGGTTTACCAGGTGTTTCTGGACAGTCTTTAATTCTTGTTTTTCACTTTCAGTGGCTGCAAGGGCTTCTTGGAGCTTGTCAACTTGGTTCTTTGTTTCTTGCTCCACTTCGTCAGGCACTTGAGCTTTCGCTTTGAGCTGGTCTGTGCAGCGTTGGGTGTGCATCAGCTCTGTCAGGAACTCAGTGGTCTGACGCTTGAAGTCGTCCTGGACTTTCACTTCCAGCTTGTCCATGCGGCTCTGGGCACGTGTCAGATCCTCCTGAAGGTGGGTGATGTGCTTGTCGCTTAGTGTCAGCTGGGCTGTGAAGGCATTGCTTAGGGAACAGATAATCTTGGTTAGTTCCACTTGGTTGTGGTTCTGATTCTGGCTTGAATCATGTGTCAGGAATCTTCTCAGAATTATGATTATTATTAAAAATAATAACAGTTCAATTGTCTTTGGTGTGAGGCAGTCTGTGATGCCTCTGAGCATGGCGTCCACGTCAGTGGGGTTCGTCGTCCACGGCATGTTGGCACGCTGGGGTGAAGAGACTGACACAGATCTGTGTGGGGTGTAAGCCTATGTGTGGTTGAACAGCTAAGTGTCGTTTCAGTGACTGTACAACAATAGTGAAGTGTTGTAATGTCTAAGGGTTGGTCTCAGTGTAGACAGGTAGGCTAGTTCTGTGGAAACTTGTCACTCAACTAAGTGAGGGAAAGAGAGAAAAAGGTTAAAACAAATCTCAATTGAAAGGAAAAGTTGTTTTTTTTTTTTCAATGGGAGAAATATATTTTTTTTAATAAATATTTTCTATCAATGAAAAGTTGGTTTCAACTTGTGATGTGAGGACTATGTCACTCACTGAGTAAGGGCAAAAGAGAGAGGTTAAAACAATTTCAATAAAAATAAAAAACCGAAAATTCTTAACTAGGAGAAATATTATTTTTCTTGTAAATGTTTCCTATCACAGAGAATATATTTTCAGAAAGGTAAACAATATTATTGTTTATGTTTACAAGGAAAAATAATACAATAATAATGCTTCTACCTCTTTTCTGAGTTTTACAGGATTGACACACCTTCAGTTTGGACCGCTTACAGCTCTGCTGGGATGCTTTGAAGGCGACGGTTGCTCAATACTTGTCTCTGTTAACAGATCTTGGATAAGATGTCAAATTGTAAATTGCGTTTACAGATGCAGGGAGAGTATGGAGAACAGAGAGGGTTTGATCAAAATCAAATGCCTAATGATTGTTTTCTTTGGAAAGATTATCTTTCTCTTTCTTTAGACTCGATTGATGGTTCTTCCAGGTTTGTTACCTACAAATGTGAAGAATGGGAAAGCAGGACAGAACAGGAAGGATGTGAGGAGGAAAGGAGGGAAGGAGATTGGATCCACAAATGGCTCTGGAGCCTTTGTCGAACTACGAGTATAGAATTGATAGTTGCCAACAACTAAACATTCAAAAATAAAACTTGTAAGAGAGGGTTATCTCTGATTTATTTGAAACTTGTAGTGAGATGCCAATGTCTCCTATTGAGGCTCAGGTGTTTCACTCCCAAGCTAGGAATAAAAAGAAATAAAATAAATAAAAAGGTAATAAAGATGAAAGTAATAATGATACTTTCAAAGTTCAAAACTTATTCACCTGAAGTGATTAAATCTAAAAGAGAATTTTAGAAATTAGGAAAATTATGAAATTAGAATTATTAAAAATAAATCTAGAAATCATTAGAAATTACCTGTTTAGAAAAATAGAATTTAAATTTTAATTTAATATTTCCCTTTCTAAATCAAATTAGAATTTGACAATTAATAATCATAAACCAGTATTTTCTTTTTCAAGTAAAATGCAGGTAAACAAAATATGAGGCAGGTAAAATAGGAAAGAAGAAAAGACCAACAGGTGTAACAGTCGAGGTGTTTAAATGGTTAAATCACTTTAACGTTGTTCAAACAGACACTTTAACCACAGATGTTAATATTAATGATAACCGTAAATAATGCTTAGGCTTTAGCATATAATGTGAGGCCTCAATTGTAAACAACTACTTAGCTTTAGCTTTAGCTTAGCTACAAATGGGTTTTGTTTCAGTTTGTTTACACTGTGGCCCCGATCATGCGAGGGGTCAGAGTTCCCCCGGAAGAGTTGGTTAAGACTTCCGTGTCACGATTGTAATTATGGCGACAAAACAAACTCTAGTGGGCGAACTTGTGAATTGCAGTTTTGTAAACAGTTATTCATGCATGTTACATGAAATGTCGGCACATTTCAACAATGTTCAAAGAATATGCACGTCGATCATATTACGTGAAATGTCGGCGCATTTCAAAAATACAAATAAAGGACACCACTCGTAGCTGTTTTTACGACGTGGGGCTTCACTCGGTTTAAGAGTGATTAACTTTAAAGGACAGCTTTGTGCTGTTATGGATGGATAATAGCGATCTCTGTGGATCGTCTCTGTGCAATTTTATCTGAGCACACAAAAAAAAAAAAAACAGGGTTTCTAACTGTTGGTTAAGTTTCAACGTCACGCTTTACTTGAACACAACTTTAAATAATTCCTATTCAACTACACTCGGACATACGCAGTGTTTACACGAGAATTAATTGAACAGATAAGCTTAAGTTTATCACGGGGATTGCCGTGGGACACGCACGGACAACCTGAGAAAAACTAAATGAGGAGAATATTCGTTCTTGCAGTCAGTGGAACTCGCACTGAATCATGTAAATAAGGACTTTATGAGGAACACGCTCATTCGTCCTTTACAGGGTTATTTTAATTACTGCAGTTTAATTTCGTTAAGCTCTCTGGCTGATACACACACACATATAGCTTTGAAAGACGCTGGAACACGCAGACGTCAGTAAGCTATAATTATTTCAGACATCGGGGAACCCGCCCAATTCTGACCTTATTGCTGTGTGAGATTTTATATCTTGGGTTATTTTACTGCAGTTAAAATAAAATAACAAATAAAAAGAATAAAATAGGGAGGCAGACAAGACTAGAGTAACAGCTCGAGCAGCAGGCAGCAGCATTCAAACAGAGCGCGCGCATACGTCATACACACAGACTCTCAGAGGTTCGGATCTATCCTCCGCATACTATGCATACTATGAAAAGATAATTACTTCGTATATGCTTACAATTTAGGTTAAACTTCCCGCATTCGTCTCCACCAATAAAATGTAGCGTTTATACGCCCGTATAAATATCATTAATTATTATTCATAACGAATTATGATCAATAATTAATAATTTAATTATTTTCAGAATTTACTGTAACAGAATCAATAATATGATCATTTATCAGTTCATCCAATGAACAGAAAGCATAAACAATTATTAACTCTAGGAAATATAATATCTTCCTGGCCAAGAAAGAATAACCCCTAACAGTAAATTAAGAAATAGGGTAAAAGCATAGGTAACTTTTGATCGAAGTTCAAGACAATAAATTTGATAAGCACATACACAAGCAATCTCTTTTCAAAATGCGAACAATACTTTATTGATTATATACTAACATATACGACTAATATCTAAAATATCTAACACAAACACACGCACACGTTCATACAAGTTACAGCAAGAATTACAAAAAGAAACAAAGAAAGAACAAAATAAAATAAAAAGGAAGAATGAGTTTGGAAAGGAGTTTAAGGGTAAGAGGAAGAAAATTCCGAATTTCTATGCACTTGTAAGACCTGACCTGGAACGAACCATCAATCATTAATTTTTAACCCTTCTATCGTTTCTTAGACAGGTTAATATTATACACCAGTTAAGCTTTCAAATGTCTGGAGGTATCTACTTGCGTTTGCTTTGGGGGTTCCCTTTGTGAATTCCTTTGGTCAGCGTCAAAGGGGTTCGTTCGTTGGTTATGGTCTCCTCGTGCCTGGATAGATGGGGCGAGAACCAGTCACGTGGTGGCTGGCGGTCGCGGATGGTTGATGGTCTTTGAAGTTGAAAGCGTGCGTTGCAGCCGTGAATCGTGGAATGAAACTTTGCAGCAAAACTTAACTTAAAACCGAGACTTTCAATCGGAAAATAAAGGAAGACTTAGAAAAGAAAAGAAGACTTAGACGAGAGTAGTAAGATGGCTTGAATGAAATTGTTTAACCCATGTTCTTCAGATCTTGATTTGGGTTATTTCTGCTCGTTTGTTACATGGTACTAGTCTTGAGAGAGAGCTTAGAGCTTAGAGCTTAGAGAGCGCACGGAGAGAGAGAGAGAGAGCTTTGGCTAACAGAGAATCCAAGGTTTTAACTCAAAGTTTGTCCCCCCTCCTGAAGAGAGCGGACCAATTAGACACTGGCTTTGTGTTCAAAGTCATAAATCATGTCTTCCCTGGGGGGGTTTCTCTAATGAAACTAAAAGACCAAATTCAACAGTTTAGGCATGATCTCGAAATATCAGAATATGGAACATTTTACACATATGTATTTCAGGCCATCTTTTGAGTCATGAGCATACGATCACATCGAAATTAAACAGTACACATTTTCATTCACACACACCTAATGATTATAACATTTACATGAATTATATGGGATCACAACATATCTTATTAGAATATGCATATAAGTGGTGGAAACACACAGGATTAGGTAGTTGCGTGATTGTTTGATTGTAAGTCCATTGAAAATTGTTCTTAAATGATTTTATGTAGTTTATTGGTAAGAATCAGTTCTCTTGGTGTGAAGAGAAAATAAACTCTGTCTGTTGTTCAGAGGTCCTTAAGGAGAGTTCAGGAAGGAATGTTGGGGGGGGGGGGGGTTTCTGTACCAATCTGTCTTCTGGAAACCCCCTCATATTGACACGTTCTTCCTGCTGAAATCTGTTTGCATCATGGGACCTCGCATTGTCCATTCATTATTTAGTTGGTGTTGGGGGAGGCTCTTTTAAAACCAGACCGGGCGGCGCCTGGACCCCGTGACAGATGGATGAAGATACTCAAGTCCTGCCCAAATCTTCACTTAATATTCTGTTTGAATTAATATTCTGAAAGAATATTTAGTTTGTGGGTTTGTTCCGTCTCATTTTCGCTACAGCATTGATAAAACTTTGATCAATATCTGTTATTGAATAATCAACCACACTGGTTCCTAATCTGGAGCAATAAGTGAATCTACCTAATGTATCTCCACGAGTTCTGCCGTTAATAATGTATAATCCTAAACCTTTACAGAGTTTCAACATTTGTTTTCCACTAATGTTCACTGAGGTGTCATAGCTGTTTCTCGGTGTGATATTCGATGAGGACTGAAACGTGGTGTCAGTGAGGATGGGGTCATTATCTACAATATTTACATAATCAGTTTCTCGCCCTGTTCTGGCATTTAAGTCTCCGCAGATGAGGATGTTTCCTCTGGACTGAAAGTGTAAGATGTCAGTCTGTAATGTTGGGAAGCTTTGCTCTTCGTAATAGGGAGAGTCATGAGGTGGAATATAGACTGCACAGAGGTAAAGGTTTGACTGATATATGACGGATTTCACTTCAAGCCAAATGGATGATTTTCCAGTTTTAGCAACTTTAATCAAATGTTTTAAATCGTCTTTGTGCCATATAAGTATTCCACCTGAGTCTCGGCCGCATTTAATTTTAGAATTTTTTGATGAAGGAACCATAATTTCCTTGTATCCTATTGGGCAATGTAAGGTCTCATTACTACGACACCACGTCTCATGAAAGATACAGATGTCCATGTCTGTTACACTGCTGAGTAAGTCTTGGTCTGCAGTCTTATTACCAAAAGTAGAAGAGTGCAGACCTTGTATATTCCAACAACTGATTTTAAATGATTTCATGAAAAGGTGTGTGTGTGTGATGCAGGTTATGTCCTCAGTCTGGAGCAGATGACGTTCAGTAGATGTCGTATCTGGTTGAGTTCAGCAGCTGCAGGGTTCTGTGGTTGTTGAGCGGCCGCTGCGTAGCTCTTGTGTTGGGATGGTGGTCCGGTGGTCCGTCTGGGCTCTGCTGGAGGACGATGGCTTCTTGGTGGCTGAGAGCTTCGCCTGTTATCAGAGTTTCTGTTGTTTCTTGCTGTGTTTCCAAGGGCTGTGCTTTTCAGCACTCTGGCGAAGACTTTCACTCCTTGCTTATTGAGATGTATGTGGTCATACATATGATGAGGCTGTATGTCTTTGTGATGGGCAAGATGAAGATTGGGAATGAGTGCGCAGCTTCTGGAGAGTTCCACATTATTCCCGTGGATCACGTGGAACGGCACATCGGTGCGTGGCAGCAGTGTGGACAGAGTTACTCTAGCCTCTGGGAAGCGTTGTGTGGCTCTGATCGCCACCTCTCTCATCACAGGAGCCACACGGCCCTTCAGGGCCCTTAAATCATTCGTCCCTGTGTGGATTACGATGTGCTTGTAGTTTTCATGTTTACTCCCAGACAGGATCTGAAAAGCACTTCTTGTGTTTGGGCACCAGATTTTCTTGACTCTCATGTTTGGTAGTAGAAGTCTCTCATTGACATATTTCCCATTAGAGTCAGTCAGGATAAGAGCATGTGTTTCTCCCGGGTCCTGTGCAGAGGAGCTGTGGATCTGGGGTGCTGGATCAGTCGAACAGTGAGGCTCTTCTTCCACTGGCAGCTGTTCACGTTGAGGGTTTTCCATGAGCATCTCTGGACGAGTCAAGGGTTTGGCAGAAGACTCTTTAGGTGCTGAAACAGAATCGAGTCTTTCTTTCAGATCTGTGATGAGTTCATCTTTGGTGTGGAGTACTGACTTCAAGGCCGATAACTCCTCCTGCATTTCTTTTCTAACTTCCGTTAGTTGTCTTCCTAAAGTTGATTTAACTTCCCTTAGTTCATCTTTGGTTTTCTGAAGTTCTTCTGTCATTTCTTCTCTGTGTCTCTGCAGAGATTCAACTTCTTGTTTTAAGTTCTTTATGTCAATTGTCACTTGTTCCATGTTGTTGTCTTTCAGGTGGGATAGTATTAATTCTTTTATCTCCACGACTTCTACTTCCAGAAGTGAAAAGTTGTCTTTCATTCTTGACATTGGAGATGGGATCGCAGTTGCTGAAGTCACTGTCGTCTTTTGGTCTGATTTTTCAGGAGAGGGAACAATGTTCATATTCTTGTCCACTTCATCAGACAGTGCCAGCTTTTTTATTAATTCAAAATCTTCAATGAAGACCTTGAGAGCAGACTCTGATCCCTGGATCATGACAGTGCCATTTTGATACAAGTTCAGGGTCAAAAATCTTGTTTCATCATTTTTTTCAGCATCTTCAAATGCTAAGATCTGTCTGCCTTTACAGATGCCTCTTTTCTTGGTAAAGGTGAGATGTTGACAGAAGGCAGTGTGCCATAAAGGGCTGTGTTGGGTGTAAAAGAGCAGGTTGTTCATGGCACTGTGGTCCTGTAGATCTGCAAACAGTGTGTCGGGCCTCTCCTTCATCTGCTTGTGTCTGAGCATCAGCCTGGAGGCCTCAGAGCTCTCCTGAGGGTAGATGAAGGGGCGGGGCCAAGATGATGCGTTGGCCATCATTGATTTGGAATGTAAACAATCAACTGAAATAACTGCCACTGTTTTGAATTGTTTTTGTTTATCATCTCCCAGTGGAGATATAAAACTAGTAAAAATGAGTAAATAAGCCAAAAATGGGGAAAATATGACTTTCACTGATTTCTTTAAAATTCCAGTTGTGTCCAAAATGTCCAAGAATGTTTTTTCTGTGCTGTTCTTTCAAACAGGAATCAAGCAAAAGTCCAAAGAGAGATAAATAGCACTGTCTATTCAAAATGTTTTTACCTCTTTTTTCCTCCAAGTTTTCTTATCCACAACTTTCCCGAACTCTGACCTTTCCCGTGATCGCTATGGCAACGTAGAACAAGCCAGTAACGCACTTCCTGTTTACGTTAGCCTGTAGATACTGCAGCTGGCAAAATGATCACATCTCACAGATGGTCGCATAGATCTGATTATCTTACAAGTACTGGTGATAGTACAGTTAAAGTGCCCCATCCGTCTACCTTAACGGAATGGGTAGACGATATGAAATTGTGGCCAGACATTAGCTATGTTGATATCGTCAACTATTTCGTCCTTAGTGAGGGTGTTGATGGTGAGACACTAAGAAATTATAAGAGCACAGAGGCTTACAACTATCTACACAGCAACAAAATCGGAAAAATACTGTGTACAAAATACGATGAGTTTATTTTCCTTAAGGCTGAGGTCGAGCCTAGTCAGAGCCTCAACAAGCCCAAACAACTTGCTTGGGTAATGACGAGGCCGATTGGTATCATCGAAACAGTCGGCTGTTCATGCATTGCAGGGCTAGGGAAATCTTGTAGCCATGCAGCAGCTGTCATTTGGAAGGTAGGCATAGGCTGTTAGAGCGATCTTGCTACACATCAAATCTGTAAATTATTGAAAACAATAAACATATCCCTTACAAAAATATATACAGTTGTACTGCTGTTTTTTCTAAGTACAGTGCAGCACAATATGTCCGTGTCCAAAATATTGAATGTCTGCAGTACAGTACTGTAGTGTGCAATGCAGTCAATGTACAAACATACTAATTCTAAAAAATTAGAATATTGTGCAAAAGTTCATTTATTTCAGTAATTCAACTTAAAAGGTTAAACTAATATATTATATAGACTCATTACATGCAAAGTGAGATATTTCAAGCCTTTATTTGTTATAATTTTGATGATTATGACATACTGTTTATGAAAACCCCAAATTCAAATTAGAATATTGTGAAAAGGTTTTCACAGCTGTAAGCTATATATAATATATACTTATACTTCCATATTTGTTATAAATATATTATGACAAATAAAGACACATTTATTTGACATATCTCACTTTGTATGTAATGAGTCTATGTAATATATTAGTTTCACCTTTTAAGTTGAATTACTGAAATAAATTAACTTTTGCACGATATTCAAATTCTTCGAGTTTCACCTGTAATCAACAACAATTTATCATTATGGCTGATTCAGGTCCAGAATGCAGTGGTTAGTGGAAAGACAGGGCTTTCATGTACTGATGCGCAGCGGAGATGGAATGAAGGGACATCCAAGAACCTTCAGCCCAAGCGTCTGAGCCAGATAGATTTTAGGCACCACAAGGCAGAGGATGAGTATGAGGGAGAGACTAGGGCAATTGGCAGTCAACTCCCAAACACACCACAGTATCAGTCCCACAAAGACTTTAGAGAGAGAGTGGACACATCTCAAACAAAACCTCTATTCCTTCTCAAGAACACGCTACTGGAAAAGTGTTACAATGCCACTCCATCAGCAGAACAACAGGGCAGTTCAAAAGAACAGGGAACCATTAATGATTTAACATTTCTGTCACATCAAAATCATGACAGTGATCTGAGTTGTGTGAAATGCCAGAAATTCTATCAGGCTTATGTTAATATGGATGGCAAACAAGCTGATACACTGGAACTTGAGACGAGGGGGCAGAGTGAATCTGATCTGTGGCACAGTTCTAGGAAACTTAGAATTACAGCCAGTTCAGCAAAGAAGGTACCTGTACGTGCAGGCACAAATAGTGAAAAGTTTTTGTGTGAGCACTTTTACCCCAGTTTTCGTGGTAACTATGCCACTAATTATGGGAAAGAAAAGGAAGAAACAGCTTGCAACCAATTGAAAGAACAGGGAATAAACATAACACACACAGGCACAGTTGTATGTGGTGCAGAGCCATGGTTATCAGCAAGTCCGGATGGAATCATCAACTCCTCTGAGCTCCTAGAGATTAAATGCCCTGTCCCCAGTAAAAATCACCAGACACTCAGTGAACTGTTATCTCAGAGATTCAGTGATTTTAAGATAGTGGATGGAAAACTTGAGGTTCAGAAAACTGGTAGCCGAGGCTATTACATGCAAGTCCAACTAGGAATGTTTTGCACAGGTCTCAAGACAGCCAGACTGATGATCTGGACACCAGATGAGAGTGTGGTATTTAGTGTACCATTTGATGCTGTTTGTCACAGAACAGGTGAAGCGGTTGAGAGCTTTCTACTTCTCATCCATGCTGCCTCAACTTGTTGATGAATTTGCTGCGGGGCGGCTTAAGTTTGATGGGAGATACACTGAAATTGTGAGGAAAGTGTAAAGCAAGAGTAAGGAAAGACAAATGTGACCAAGGGCCATTGTTAGTGCCCACTGTTGAAAATAATTCAATTTACAGCAATTAAATGTTCATTTATGTTTATTAGTTCATGCATCTATTTTCATGTTGATAAAAAAAATCAAATGTCTACTGACAATGTCTGACATGGACAACATTTCAACAATTACAAATATTAAATATGTTTTCATTACAATACTTGAGTTTATTTGAAGCTGCACTGTTCTCTGCACTGCACTGAAGTTCACATTTCCCATTGCTTCCCCCTGAACTCTCCCCCTGCTTGGTTTTAAACACGCATGAAGTGACCTACTGCTCGCCATCACGAATGAGATCACCCCACAAATTCACAAGGGCAGAACATATAAGTAAAATTTTGTCTACTTTTGGGACCAGGGAAATAGGCACTACTTGTGATAGGATCTTAAACACCTTTAGGCGTCTGATGGCCCTTTCCACATGTATTCTAACATTTGCAATTCTTCTAGTGGAAGTGACCTGTTCTTCAGAAAGTTGTGCACCTTTTTTGTGAATGAGTGTATGAATAGGTTAACTTTCCTTTCAAAGAGTATGTCTCTAATTGTGAATCCACGGTCTGCCATGACCTCATCACCCGGTTGTAAGTACTCTAGAATCCCAGAGTCCATAGTAATAAACTTGTCACTACAGCGTCCACCATAAGATGCAGAGACAAACATTATTAATCCACATGGAGCAATACTTACAAGGTACTTAACTGTATTATGTGAGTAATAATGGCTATAGGACTCTCCTCTTGAGTCTAGGTTTTTGGGTTTTTGTAACAAGCTCTCACTACAATCCAAAATGCATGTTGTCTTGGGGTAATTCGTTTTAAAAACTAGTGGCATAGTCGCCTGAATTGTTTCCCTAGGAAGCCAAGGGATGAGGTTTCTTGTAACTTCCTCCAATTTGTCAATCCAGTAAGATATAATCTTACTCGACAAGCTCTCTGATATGAAGAACCGTCTGCTCAGATCACCAATCATGAGGTTCAATCTTAATTTCATTAATGTTAGTAGTACTTGGTCTCTTACAGACATTTTAAAAGACCCAGCAAACTGTTCAAGCACTGAAACAAGAGAATTAAATGTTTCAAGTGGAATGCCAGTGTACAGTAATGAGTCTGAATCATTTAGAAGAATATTATGTGCCACACTGCACTGTGTTGCTTGATGACGGACTTCTTTAGTGTTGGTGGGCAGCTTTGCATAACCATGATGCAGTAAGGCAGGGTCTTCACACTGGGTCGCTATCTTGATGGTTGTGTCAGAAGAGGTGTCCCCATTGCAATCTAAGTTGACAATGAAAATCAAATCAGATTTCAGGCATAATGTTGTGCTCTACTACTTTAGTAGCAGATGGCAAGGTAAGTCATGTTATCTATAGGAATACCAATACTACTTACAGTTTTATGCAAAAGTTCAGGCACCCCTGTTCATTATTAAGATTTCAGTTTATCATCTGTCAGACACAAGGGACTAAGCAGTGGCCAGAGGAAGCATCTACAGGCTGCATCTACTTTTGCACCTATTGTTGCTATTATATAACTTTGCTGAAGTTGATTCTATAAATGTAATTTCATATCTCAAATGTCACTATTTGTAAACCGCTTTAAAAGCCCAGCAGATGATAAACTGAATAACCAAGGGTGCCAAAACTCTAATAAAAAAAACTGTATAGCCTACATCTAGACACTTAACTCACTATCATCTCTGGTTAACCTACCAACATAGTTTTGCATAATACAGGTTAGAGTCTAACTGAATAAAAAGCAATGTATTAGGCTAACTTACCATGCTCATGGGTTGTTGTTCGCTCATCCAAGAATGAAGTCTCCGGAGTTGTGTCAGAGTGGAAGTGGGTGCATGCACTGTAATCTATGTAAGCAATGGAAATTCAAACTGAGTAAGTTAAATTGGTCACCCAGAGAAGACATTCACAACACTGTTAGTATGAGTACAAGCTGTTTATGGTTGTACAATTTCTTCAATTCCTTTATAATATAGTAAAATGTTATTTTTCTAATACTTTTAAATACTGTTCAATTTCTTATTTGTGCTTTATGTTCAAAAAGAGTGTTATGTGCATTTATTAAATTAATTATTTTCGCTTGGCATACCAGCGTGATTACGTCATCCCACACTTCAGTGGGTGGCGCGCGCGCCCGTGATGCGCTTCATTTTTTTTTTTTTTTTTTTACAAACTTTATTATGAGCAATACACAGTACAATAGGTACAGAGAACACTAAATACTATGCAACCTGCTCAGCAAAATGAAATGTACAGTACCGACCAGAGGATAACAACATATTAATTAATATATAGAAGGGGAAAATTAAAAATTATGCAGATCCTTCAGGAGATGAAATGTTTTGGTAGCCTTCATATTTTGCATGTTTTCTAATGTTTTGTAATATGATTTAAAGTCCAGATGAAATGCCTTAAAACAAGGTTGTGAATTAGACCATTTACATTTGTGAATATGGTATTTTCCAAGGATAATAAACAGTTGAATAACAAAAATTAATTTTTTGGACAAACCACATAAATCAAAATATAACATGACATCAAAAATATTGATTCTGATGTTTACATTCAATTTTGTGATTATATATTCTTCCAAATCAGACCAAAATTTTTTTGTGTACATACAGTGATAAAATAAATGAAAAATAGTCTCCTTATTTGATTGGCAAAAAACACAAGACACTTCTATGTTTATTTTAAATCTTCTTAACGTATCTTTAACAGGATAAATTTGATGTAAAATTTTAAATGAAACTTCTTTTATTTTGTTATTAATACAGTATTTATAAATAGTAGTATTTGCCTTTTTCCAATTTAAATCACCCATGGTTGAATACCAAAAAAACTTTGCAGCAGGAGGAACCGAGCACGAAATTTGATTTCTAATATATTTATTGGTGTATTCTTTTTTTGTAATGTCTGTATCTCCGATAAAAATTCTATTAAATTCAACACTAATATCTGTGAATGATATGTGTTTTAGAATTTGAAGCGAACCTGTAGGGATTGCATCAAATACAACTGCGTATTCTTTTGGTGTCACTGGGAAGTTAAAATTTTGAAGAAATTCTGAATATGACATGAGAAAACCATCTTTGTTCGGTAACTGTCCTACCAACAGAATTCCTCTATCAACCCATGGCCGACAAAACAGAGACTTCTTTTTATAAAGGATTTCCTTGTTTTTCCAAATAAAGTATCTATGTGGACTAAAGTTGTGTTTATAGATCAATATCCAAGATAGAAGGGCTTGTTTGTGGAAGTCAGCTAATTTCAAGGGAATTTTATCAATAGAAAAATTACATTTCAGTAGAAAATTTATGCCACCAAGAGTATTAAACAAATATGATGGAAAAGCGTTCCAGATGCTGTCAGGGCTTTTCAAGAATTCTATAATCCATTTAATTTTAAAAGTATTATTTATAGTATGAAAATCCAACACTTCCAGACCACCTTGGTCTCTTCATCCTGTGATAACATCTTTTTTGAGATAATGGGTTTTTTTCCTCCAAATATAATCATACAGTATTTTATCCAATTCTTTAATTGTATTTTTTGGGATATCCAGCGATAAGGCAACATATACAGAGCGTGATATACCTTCTGCCTTTGATATTAAGACCCTGCCAAATAGAGACAAGTCTCTCATTAACCATGAATTTAGTTTAGATTGTATTTTTTTAACAATTGGATAAAAATTTAACTTATGACGTTCCTCTTTATTTTTACAAATTACAATTCCAAGATATGTCACTTTTTTAGGGCCCGAGCACCGATGGTGTGAGGACCCTCTTGGAATTGCTCTGTTTATTATTAGGGCCCAAGCCCTGAAAGGGCGAAGGCCCTATTGTTTTCGGTAGGATTATTTTTTTCTATTATTATTATTAGGGCCCAAGCCCTGAAAGGGCGAAGGCCCTATTGTTTCCGGTAGGATTATTTATTAGGGCCCAAGCCCTGAAAGGGCGAAGGCCCTATTGTTTTCGGTAGGATTATTATTAGGGCCCAAGCCCTGAAAGGGCGAAGGCCCTATTGTTTTCGTTAGGATTATTATTATTATTAGGGCCCAAGCCCTGAAAGGGCGAAGGCCCTATTGTTTTCGTTAGGATTATTAGGGCCCGAGCACCGATGGTGTGAGGACCCTCTTGGAATTGCTCCGTTTATTATTATTATTAGGGCCCGAGCACCGATGGTGTGAGGACCCTCTTGGAATTGCTCTGTTTATTATTATTATTATTATTATTCTTCTCCGCATTTAATTGCATTTTTGAGGGCCTAAACATGCTCGAAAACTCACAAAACTTTGCAGACGCGTCAGAACTGGCGAAAATTTACATCTGATAAAGGTTTCAGAATTGGACGGGGCAAAATGGCTCGATAGCGCCACCTATAAAAGTTCAACGGAGTGCGCCTCCCGCAACGTTCAATGTACGTGCACGAAATTCGGTACATACATGTAATGACCTAATACCTACAAAAAAGTCTCTTGGAGCATAGCCCTAAACACAACAGGAAGTCAGCCATTTTGAACTTCCTCTCAGATTTTTGTGCAGTTTTTGCCATTTTCAGGCCTCGTACTTTAACGAACTCCTCCTACAGTTTTAATCTGATCATCTTCAAATTTGGTGAGTATAATCTTAAGGCCTTTGCAACGTTAAATTGCGAAGATCTTGAGTTTTCGTCGAAGGGCGGGTCCTCGGCGGCCTGACAAATTTCGATGTTTCGCCATGAAACAGGAAGTTGCTGTAACTCAGGCATGGAATGTCCAATCTGCCCCAAACTTCACACGTTTTATAAGCATTCTGTCCTGAACACATGACCATGCTCATATTCATTTATAGTCATAGCGCCACCTGCTGGCAACAGGAAGTGACATGTTTAACACTGTTGTGGACTCCTAATAACATATAAAAAAGTGCCAGCAAGTGCTAAACATGCTAACAACATACTAGAAACATGCTAAAACATGCTAGCAAACACTTAGCTAAGTGTTAAAGCATGCTATTACTGCAATTGAATAGGAATTTGCTGTAACTCAGGCATGGAATGTCCAATCTGCCCCAAACTTCACACGTTTGATAAGAATCATGGCCTGAACACATGTCCATGCTCAAATTCAGTTATTGTAATAGCGCCACCTACTGGCAACAGGAAGTGACATGTTTAACACGTTGATGCTGTTCTAGCAACATGTTAAAAATGCCATTGAGTTCTAAAAATGCTAGAAACATGTTAAAACATGCTAGCAATACTTAGCTAAGTGCTAAAGCATGCTAATTCAATGAAACAGGATGTTGTTGTTACTCAAGAAGGCAATGTCCAATCTGCGCCAAACTTCACACTTTTGATAAGCGTTCTGTCCTGAACACATGACCATGCTCATATTCAGTTACATTTATAGCGCCACCTGCTGGCAACAGGAAGTGACATGTTAAACACTGTTGTGGACTCCTGATAACATATAAAAAAGTGCCAGCAAGTGCTAAACATGCTAACAACATACTAGAAGCTAAAACATGCTAGCAAACACTTAACTAAGTGCTAAAGCATGCTATTACTGCAATTAAATAGGAATTTGCTGTAACTCAGGCACGGAATGTCCAATCTGCCCCAAACTTCACACGTTTGATAAGAGTCATGGCCTGAACACATCTACATGATAATATTCAGTTATAGTAATAGCGCCACCTAGTGTTTAACACGTTAATGCCGTTCTAGCAACATGTTAAAAATGCCATTGACTTCTAAACATGCTAGAAACATGTTAAAACATGCTAGCAATACTTAGCTAAGTGCTAAAGCATGCTAATTCAATGAAACAGGATGTTGTTGTTACTCAAGAAGGCAATGTCCAATCTGCGCCAAACTTCACATTTTTGATAAGCGTTCTGTCCTAAACACATGACCATGCTCATATTCAGTTACAGTCATAGCGCCACCTGCTGGCAACAGGAAGTGGCATGTTTAACACTGTTGTGAACTCCTGATAACATATAAAAAAGTGCTAGCAAGTGCTAAACATGCTAACAACATACTAGAAACATGCTAAAACATGCTAGCAAACACTTAGCTAAGTGCTAAAGCTCGCTATTACTGCAATTAAAAAGGAATTGGCTGTAACTCAGGCACGGAATGTCCAATCTGCCCGAAACTTCACACGTTTGATAAGAGTCATGGCCTGAACACATCTACATGAGAATATTCAGTTATAGTAATAGCGCCACCTACTGGTAACAGGAAGTGTCATGTTTAACACGTTGATGCCGTTCTAGCAACATGTTAAAAATGCCATTGTCTTATAAACATGCTAGAAACATGTTAAAACATGCTAGCAATACTTAGCTAAGTGCTAAAGCATGCTAATTCAATGAAACAGGATGTTGTTGTTACTCAAGAAGGCAATGTCCAATCTGCACCAAACTTCACACTTTTGATAAGCGTTTTGTCCTGAACTCATGACCATGCACATATTCAGTTACAGTCATAGCGCCACCTGCTGGCAACAGGAAGTGGCATGTTTAACCCTGTTGTGAACTCCTGATAACATATAAAAAAGTGCCAGCAAGTGCTAAACATGCTAACAACATACTAGAAACATGCTAAAACATGCTAGCAAACACTTAGCTAAGTGCTAAAGCATGCTATTACTGCAATTAAATAGGAATTTGCTGTAACTCAAGCATACAATTAAATAGGAATTTGCTGTAACTCAAGCATACAATGTCCAATCTGCCCCAAACTTCACACGTTTGATAAAAGTCCTGCACTGAACACATCTACATAGCGATATTCAGATATAGACATAGCCCCACCTACTGGCAACAAAAACTGACATGGTTAACACAGTAATGCAGAACTAACCACATAACTATTGTGTACTAAGCATGCTAGAAACATACTAAACATGCTAGCAACTACTATACCTCCTTAAATGCACATTGCCCAACCATGCTCTGTCTTCCTAAAGCCACCGAGTGACGATGGCACGGGTGCGAGGGCCCTTTCATCGCTGCTTGCAGCTTTAATTATTATTATTATTATTATTCTTCTCCACATTTAATCGCATTTTTGAGGGCCTAAACATGCTCGAAAACTCACGAAACTTTGCACACGTGTCAGAACTGGCGAAAATTTACATCTGATATAGGTTTCAGAATTGGGCGGGGCAAAATGGCTCGATAGCGCCACCTATAAAAGTTCAACGGAGTGCGCCTCCCGCTGTGTTCCACGTACGTGTACGAAATTCGGTACATATATGTAATGACCTAATACCTACAAAAAAGTCTCTTGGAGCGTAGCCCTAAACCCAACAGGAAGTCAGCCATTTTGAACTTCCTCTCAGATTTTTGTGCAGTTATTGCCATTTTCAGGCCTCGTACTTTAACGAACTCCTCCTACAGTTTTAATCTGATCATCTTCAAATTTGGTGAGTGTAATCTTAAGGCCTTTGCGACGTTAAATTGCGAAGATCTTGAGTTTTCGTCGAAGGGCGGGTCCTCGGCGGCCTGACAAATTTCGATGTTTCGCCATGAAACAGGAAGTTGCTGTAACTCAGGCATGGAATGTCCAATCTGCCCCAAACTTCACACGTTTGATAAGCATTCTGTCCTGAACACATGACCATGCTCATATTCAGTTATAGTCATAGCGCCACCTGCTGGCAACAGGAAGTGACATGTTTAACACTGTTGTGGACTCCTAATAACATATAAAAAAGTGCCAGCAAGTGCTAAACATGCTAACAACATACTATAAACATGCTAAAACATGCTAGCAAACACTTAGCTAAGTGTTAAAGCATGCTATTACTGCAATTGAATAGGAATTTGCTGTAACTCAGGCATGGAATGTCCAATCTGCCCCAAACTTCACACGTTTGATAAGAGTCATGGCCTGAACACATCTACATGAGAATATTCAGTTATAGTAATAGCGCCACCTACTGGTAACAGGAAGTGTCATGTTTAACACGTTGATGCTGTTCTAGCAACATGTTAAAAATGCCATTGACTTCTAAACATGCTAGAAACATGTTAAAACATGCTAGCAATACTTAGCTAAGTGCTAAAGCATGCTAATTCAATGAAACAGGATGTTGTTGTGACTCAAGAAGGCAATGTCCAATCTGCGCCAAACTTCACACTTTTGATAAGCGTTTTGTCCTGAACACATGACCATGCACATATTCAGTTACAGTCATAGCGCCACCTGCTGGCAACAGGAAGTGACATGTTAAACACTGTTGTGGACTCCTGATAACATATAAAAAAGTGCCAGCAAGTGCTAAACATGCTAACAACATACTAGAAGCTAAAACATGCTAGCAAACACTTAACTAAGTGCTAAAGCATGCTATTACTGCAATTAAATAGGAATTTGCTGTAACTCAGGCACGGAATGTCCAATCTGCCCCAAACTTCACACGTTTGATAAGAGTCATGGCCTGAACACATCTACATGAGAATATTCAGTTATAGTAATAGCGCCACCTACTGGTAACAGGAAGTGTCATGTTTAACACGTTGATGCCGTTCTAGCAACATGTTAAAAATGCCATTGACTTCTAAACATGCTAGAAACATGTTAAAACATGCTAGCAATACTTAGCTAAGTGCTAAAGCATGCTAATTCAATGAAACAGGATGTTGTTGTTACTCAAGAAGGCAATGTCCAATCTGCGCCAAACTTCAAATTTTTGATAAGCGTTCTGTCCTGAACACATGACCATGCTCATATTCAGTTACAGTCATAGCGCCACCTGCTGGCAACAGGAAGTGCCATGTTTAACACTGTTGTGAACTCCTGATGACATATAAAAAAGTGCCAGCAAGTGCTAAACATGCTAACAACATACTAGAAACATGCTAAAACATGCTAGCAAACACTTAGCTAAGTGCTAAAGCATGCTATTACTGCAATTAAATAGGAATTGGCTGTAACTCAGGCACGGAATGTCCAATCTGCCCGAAACTTCACACGTTTGATAAGAGTCATGGCCTGAACACATCTACATGAGAATATTCAGTTATAGTAATAGCGCCACCTACTGGTAACAGGAAGTGTCATGTTTAACACGTTGATGCCGTTCTAGCAACATGTTAAAAATGCCATTGTCTTATAAACAAGCTAGAAACATGTTAAAACATGCTAGCAATACTTAGCTAAGTGCTAAAGCATGCTAATTCAATGAAACAGGATGTTGTTGTTACTCAAGAAGGCAATGTCCAATCTGCGCCAAACTTCACACTTTTGATAAGCGTTTTGTCCTGAACTCATGACCATGCACATATTCAGTTACAGTCATAGCGCCACCTGCTGGCAACAGGAAGTGGCATGTTTAACCCTGTTGTGAACTCCTGATAACATATAAAAAAGTGCCAGCAAGTGCTAAACATGCTAACAACATACTAGAAACATGCTAAAACATGCTAGCAAACACTTAGCTAAGTGCTAAAGCATGCTATTACTGCAATTAAATAGGAATTTGCTGTAACTCAGGCACGGAATGTCCAATCTGCCCCAAACTTCACACGTTTGATAAGAGTCATGGCCTGAACACATCTACATGAGAATATTCAGTTATAGTAATAGCGCCACCTACTGGTAACAGGAAGTGTCATGTTTAACACGTTAATGCTGTTCTAGCAACATGTTAAAAATGCCATTGACTTCTAAACATGCTAGAAACATGTTAAAACATGCTAGCAAACACTTAGCTAAGTGCTAAAGCATGCTAATTCAATGAAACAGGATGTTGTTGTTACTCAAGAAGGCAATGTCCAATCTGCGCCAAACTTCACACTTTTGATAAGCGTTTTGTCCTGAACACATGACCATGCACATATTCAGTTACAGTCATAGCGCCACCTGCTGGCAACAGGAAGTGACATGTTAAACACTGTTGTGGACTCCTGATAACATATAAAAAAGTGCCAGCAAGTGCTAAACATGCTAACAACATACTAGAAACATGCTAAAACATGCTAGCAAACACTTAGCTAAGTGCTAAAGCATGCTATTGCTGCAATTAAATAGGAATTTGCTGTAACACAGGCATGGAATGTCCAATCTGCCCCAAACTTAATATGTAACATGCAAGAACCATGCTAGCAACACATAGCTAAGTTCTAAAACATGCTAGAAATGCTAAAGGAAGTTGTTGTAACTCAAGCATAAAATGTCCAATCTGCCCCAAACTTAACATGTTTGATAAAAGTCCTGCACTGAACACATCTACATAGCGATATTCAGATATAGACATAGCCCCACCTACTGGCAACAAAAACTGACATGGTTAACACAGTAATGCAGAACTAAACACATAACTATTGTGTACTAAGCATGCTAGAAACATACTAAACATGCTAGCAACTATTATACCTCCTTAAATGCACATTGCCCAACCATGCTCTGTCTTCCTAAAGCCACCGAGTGACGATGGCACGGGTGCGAGGGCCCTTTCATCGCTGCTTGCAGCTTTAATTAGGGCCCGAGCACCGATGGTGTGAGGACCCTCTTGGAATTGCTCTGTTTATTATTATTATTATTATTATTATTCTTCTCCGCATTAAATTGCATTTTTGAGGGCCTAAACATGCTCGAAAACTCACGAAACTTTGCACACGCGTCAGAACTGGCGAAAATTTACATCTGATATAGGTTTCAGAATTGGACAGGGCAAAATGGCTCGATAGCGCCACCTATAAAAGTTCAACGGAGTGCGCCTCCCGCAACGTTCCACGTACGTGCACGAAATTCGGTACATACATGTAATGACCTAATACCTACCAAAAAGTCTCTTGGAGCGTAGCCCTAAACACAACAGGAAGTCAGCCATTTTGAACTTCCTCTCAGATTTTTGTGCAGTTTTTGCCATTTTCAGGCCTCATACTTTAACGAACTCCTCCTACAGTTTTAATCTGATCATCTTCAAATTTGGTGAGTGTAATCTTAAGGCCTTTGCGACGTTAAATTGCGAAGATCTTGAGTTTTCGTCGAAGGGCGGGTCCTCGGCGGCCTGACAAATTTCGATGTTTCGCCATGAAACAGGAAGTTGCTGTAACTCAGGCATGGAATGTCCAATCTGCCCCAAACTTCACACGTTTGATAAGAGTTCTGTCCTGAACACATGACCATGCTCATATTCAGTTATAGTCATAGCGCCACCTGCTGGCAACAGGAAGTGACATGTTTAACACTGTTATGGACTCCTAATAACATATAAAAAAGTGCCAGCAAGTGCTAAACATGCTAACAACATACTAGAAGCATGCTAAAACATGCTAGCAAACTCTTAGCTAAGTGCTAAAGCATGCTATTATTGCAATTAAATAGGAATTTGCTGTAACTCAGGCATGGAATGTCCAATCTGCCCCAAACTTCACACTTTTGATAAGCGTTCTGTCCTGAACACATCTACATGAGAATATTCAGTTATAGTAATAGCGCCACCTACTGGTAACAGCATGCTATTATTGCAATTAAATAGGAATTTGCTGTAACTCAGGCATGGAATGTCCAATCTGCCCCAAACTTCACACTTTTGATAAGCGTTCTGTCCTGAACACATCTACATGAGAATATTCAGTTATAGTAATAGCGCCACCTACTGGTAACAGGAAGTGTCATGTTTAACACGTTGATGCCATTCTAGCAACATGTTAAAAATGCCATTGACTTCTAAACATGCTAGAAACATGTTAAAACATGCTAGCAATACTTAGCTAAGTGCTAAAGCATGCTAATTCAATGAAACAGGATGTTGTTGTTACTCAAGAAGGCAATGTCCAATCTGCGCCAAACTTCACACTTTTAATAAACATTCTGTCCTGAACACATGACCATGCTCATATTCAGTTACAGTCATAGTGCCACCTGCTGGCAACAGGAAGTGACATGTTAAACACTGTTGTGGACATATAAAAACATATAAAAAAGTGCCAGCAAGTGCTAAACATGCTAACAACATACTAGAAACATGCTAAAACATGCTAGCAAACACTTAGCTAAGTGCTAAAGCATGCTATTGCTGCAATTTAATAGGAATTTGCTGTAACACAGGCATGGAATGTCCAATCTGCCCCAAACTTCACACGTTTGATAAGAGTCATGGCCTGAACACATCTACATGAGAATATTCAGTTATAGTAATAGCGCCACCTGCTGTCAACAGGAAGTGACATGTTTAACAGTGTTGTGGTCTCCTAATAACATATAAAAAAGAGCCAGCAAGTGCTAAACAGGTTATCAACATACTAGAAACATGCTAGCAAACACTTAGCTAAGTGCTAAAGCATGCTATTACTGCAATTAAATAGGAATTTGCTGTAACTCAGGCACGGAATGTCCAATCTGCCCCAAACTTCACACGTTTGATAAGAATCATGGCCTGAACACATGTCTATGCTCAAATTCAGTTACAGTAATAGCGCCACCTACTGGCAACAGGAAGTGACATGTTTAACACGTTGATGCCGTTCTAGCAACATGTTAAAAATGCCATTGAGTTCTAAACATGCTAGAAACATGTTAAAACATGCTAGCAATACTTAGCTAAGTGCTAAAGCATGCTAATTCAATGAAACAGGACTTTGTTGTTACTCAAGAAGGCAATGTACAATCTACCCCAAACTTCACACGTTTGATAAGAGTTATCTCTTGAACACATGTCCATGCTCATATTTAGTTATAGTCATAGCGCCACCTGCTGGCAACAGGAAGTGACGTTTAACACTGTTCTTGACTCCTAATAACATATAAAAAAATGCCAGTAGGTGCTAAACATCCTACCAACATACTAGAGACATGCTAAAACATACTAGCAAACACTTAGCTAAGTGCTAAAGAATGATATTACTGCAATTAAATATGAATTTGCTGTAACTCAGGCATGGAATGTCCAATCTGCCCCAAACTTCACACTTTTGATAAGAATCATGGCCTGAACACATCTACATGAGAATGTTCAGTTATAGTAATAGCGCCACCTACTGGCAACAGGAAGTGACATGTTTAACACGTTGATGCCGTTCTAGCAACATGTTAAAAATGCCATTGAGTTCTAAACATGCTAGAAACATGTTAAAACATGCTAACAATGCTTAGCTAAGTGCTAAAGAATGCTAATTCAATGAAACATGACTTTGTTGTTACTCAAGAAGGCAATGTCCAATTTGCACCAAACTTCACACGTTTGATAAGAGTTCTGTCCTGAACACACATCCATGCTCATATTCAGTTATAGTCATAACGCCACCTACTGGCAACAGAAACTGACATGGTTAACACAGTAATGCAGTACTAACCACATAATTATTGTGTACTAAGCATGCTAGAAACAGACTAAACATGCTAGCAACACTTAGCTGAGTCATGAAGCATGCTATTATCACCATTATACAAAACATTTTGTAACTGACTTTGACATACTCTTACTATATATACCTCCTTAAATGTACATTTCCCAACCATGCTCTGTCTTCCTAAAGCCACCGAGTGTTGATGGCACGGGTGCGAGGGCCCTTTCATCGCTGCTTGCAGCTTTAATTATTATTATTATTATTATTCTCCGCATTTAATTGCATTTTTGAGGGCCTAAACATGCTCGAAAACTCACGAAACTTTGCACACGCGTCAGAACTGGCGAAAATTTACATCTGATATAGGTTTCAGAATTGGACGGGGCAAAATGGCTCGATAGCGCCACCTATAAAAGTTCAACGGAGTGCGCCTCCCGCAACGTTCCACGTACGTGCACGAAATTCGGTACATACATGCAATGACCTAATACCTACAAAAAAGTCTCTTGGAGCATAGCCCTAAACACAACAGGAAGTCAGCCATTTTGAACTTCCTCTCAGATTTTTGTGCAGTTTTTGACATTTTCAGGCCTCGTACTTTAACGAACTCCTCCTACAGTTTTAATCTGATCATCTTCAAATTTGGTGAGTGTAATCTTAAGGCCTTTGCGACGTTAAATTGCGAAGATCTTGAGTTTTCGTCGAAGGGCGGGTCCTCGGCGGCCTGACAAATTTCGATGTTTCGCCATGAAACAGGAAGTTGCTGTAACTCAGGCATGGAATGTCCAATCTGCCCCAAACTTCACACGTTTGATAAGAGTTCTGTCCTGAACACATGACCATGCTCATATTCAGTTATAGTCATAGCGCCACCTGCTGGCAACAGGAAGTGACATGTTTAACACTGTTATGGACTCCTAATAACATATAAAAAAGTGCCAGCAAGTGCTAAACATGCTAACAACATACTAGAAGCATGCTAAAACATGCTAGCAAACTCTTAGCTAAGTGCTAAAGCATGCTATTATTGCAATTAAATAGGAATTTGCTGTAACTCAGGCATGGAATGTCCAATCTGCCCCAAACTTCACACTTTTGATAAGCGTTCTGTCCTGAACACATCTAAATGAGAATATTCAGTTATAGTAATAGCGCCACCCACTGGTAACAGGAAGTGTCATGTTTAACACGTTGATGCCATTCTAGCAACATGTTAAAAATGCCATTGACTTCTAAACATGCTAGAAACATGTTAAAACATGCTAGCAATACTTAGCTAAGTGCTAAAGCATGCTAATTCAATGAACAATGTTGTTGTTACTCAAGAAGGCAATGTCCAATCTGCGCCAAACTTCACACTTTTAATAAACGTTCTGTCCTGAACACATGACCATGCTCATATTCAGTTACAGTCATAGTGCCACCTGCTGGCAACAGGAAGTGACGTTTAACACTGTTGTGGACTCCTAATAACATATAAAAAAGTGCCAGCAAGTGCTAAACATGCTAACAACATACTATAAACATGCTAAAACATGCTAGCAAACACTTAGCTAAGTGCTAAAGCATGCTATTACTGCAATTGAATAGGAATTTGCTGTAACTCAGGCATGGAATGTCCAATCTGCCCCAAACTTCACACGTTTGATAAGAATCATGGCCTGAACACATGTCCATGCTCAAATTCAGTTATAGTAATAGCGCCACCTACTGGCAACAGGAAGTGACATGTTTAACACGTTGATGCTGTTCTAGCAACATGTTAAAAATGCCATTGAGTTCTAAACATGCTAGAAACATGTTAAAACATGCTAGCAATACTTAGCTAAGTGCTAAAGCATGCTAATTCAATGAAACAGGATGTTGTTGTTACTCAAGAAGGCAATGTCCAATCTGCCCCAAACTTCACACGTTTGATAAGAGTCATGGCCTGAACACATCTACATGAGAATATTCAGTTATAGTAATAGCGCCACCTACTGGTAACAGGAAGTGTCATGTTTAACACGTTTCCAATCTGCGTCAAACTTCACACTTTTGATAAGCGTTCTGTCCTGAACACATGACCATGCTCATATTCAGTTACATTTATAGCGCCACCTGCTGGCAACAGGAAGTGACATGTTAAACACTGTTGTGGACTCCTGATAACATATATAAAAGTGCCAGCAAGTGCTAAACATGCTAACAACATACTAGGAGCTAAAACATGCTAGCAAACACTTAACTAAGTGCTAAAGCATGCTATTACTGCAATTAAATAGGAATTTGCTGTAACTCAGGCACGGAATGTCCAATCTGCCCCAAACTTCACACGTTTGATAAGAGTCATGGCCTGAACACATCTACATGAAAATATTCAGTTATAGTAATAGCGCCACCTACTGGTAACAGGAAGTGTCATGTTTAACACGTTTCCAATCTGCGTCAAACTTCACACTTTTGATAAGCGTTCTGTCCTGAACACATGACCATGCTCATATTCAGTTACATTTATAGCGCCACCTGCTGGCAACAGGAAGTGACATGTTAAACACTGTTGTGGACTCCTGATAACATATAAAAAAGTGCCAGCAAGTGCTAAACATGCTAACAACATACTAGAAGCTAAAACATGCTAGCAAACACTTAACTAAGTGCTAAAGCATGCTATTACTGCAATTAAATAGGAATTTGCTGTAACTCAGGCACGGAATGTCCAATCTGCCCCAAACTTCACACGTTTGATAAGAGTCATGGCCTGAACACATCTACATGATAATATTCAGTTATAGTAATAGCGCCACCTACTGGTAACAGGAAGTGTCATGTTTAACACGTTGATGCCGTTCTAGCAACATGTTAAAAATGCCATTGACTTCTAAACATGCTAGAAACATGTTAAAACATGCTAGCAATACTTAGCTAAGTGCTAAAGCATGCTAATTCAATGAAACAGGATGTTGTTGTTACTCAAGAAGGCAATGTCCAATCTGCGCCAAACTTCACATTTTTGATAAGCGTTCTGTCCTGAACACCTGACCATGCTCATATTCAGTTACAGTCATAGCGCCACCTGCTGGCAACAGGAAGTGGCATGTTTAACACTGTTGTGAACTCCTGATAACATATAAAAAAGTGCCAGCAAGTGCTAAACATGCTAACAACATACTAGAAACATGCTAAAACATGCTAGCAAACACTTAGCTAAGTGTTAAAGCATGCTATTACTGCAATTAAATAGGAATTTGCTGTAACTCAAGCATACAATGTCCAATCTGCCCCAAACTTCACACGTTTGATAAAAGTCCTGCACTGAACACATCTACATAGCGATATTCAGATATAGACATAGCCCCACCTACTGGCAACAAAAACTGACATGGTTAACACAGTAATGCAGAACTAACCACAAAACTATTGTGTACTAAGCATGCTAGAAACATACTAAACATGCTAGCAACTACTATTCCTCCTTAAATGCACATTGCCCAACCATGCTCTGTCTTCCTAAAGCCACCGAGTGACGATGGCACGGGTGCGAGGGCCCTTTCATCGCTGCTTGCAGCTTTAATTAGGGCCCGAGCACCGATGGTGTGAGGACCCTCTTGGAATTGCTCTGTTTATTATTATTATTATTATTATTCTTCTCCGCATTGAATTGCATTTTTGAGGGCCTAAACATGCGCGAAAACTCACGAAACTTTGCACACGCGTCAGAACTGGCGAAAATTTACATCTGATATAGGTTTCAGAATTGGACGGGGCAAAATGGCTCGATAGCGCCACCTATAAAAGTTCAACGGAGTGCGCCTCCCGCAACGTTCAACGTACGTGCACGAAATTCGGTACATACGTGTAATGACCTAATACCTACAAAAAAGTCTCTTGGAGCATAGCCCTAAACACAACAGGAAGTCAGCCATTTTGAACTTCCTCTCAGATTTTTGTGCAGTTTTTGCCATTTTCAGGCCTCGTACTTTAACGAACTCCTCCTACAGTTTTAATCTGATCATCTTCAAATTTGGTGAGTGTAATCTTAAGGCCTTTGCGACGTTAAATTGCGAAGATCTTGAGTTTTCGTCGAAGGGCGGGTCCTCGGCGGCCTTACAAATTTCGATGTTTCGCCATGAAACAGGAAGTTGCTGTAACTCAGGCATGGAATGTCCAATCTGCCCCAAACTTCACACGTTTGATAAGAGTTCTGTCCTGAACACATGGCCATGCTCATATTCAGTTATAGTCATAGCGCCACCTGCTGGCAACAGGAAGTGACATGTTTAACACTGTTATAGACTCCTAATAACATATAAAAAAGTGCCAGCAAGTGTTAAACATGCTAACAACATACTAGAAGCATGCTAAAACATGCTAGCAAACTCTTAGCTAAGTGCTAAAGCATGCTATTATTGCAATTAAATAGGAATTTGCTGTAACTCAGGCATGGAATGTCCAATCTGCCCCAAACTTCACACTTTTGATAAGCGTTCTGTCCTGAACACATCTACATGAGAATATTCAGTTATAGTAATAGCGCCACCTACTGGCAACAGGAAGTGTCATGTTTAACACGTTGATGCCATTCTAGCAACATGTTAAAAATGCCATTGAGGTCTAAACATGCTAGAAACATGTTAAAACATGCTAGCTAATGTTAAAACATGCTAGCAATACTTAGCTAAGTGGTAAAGCATGCTAATTCAATGAAACAGGATGTTGTTGTTACTCAAGAAGGCAATGTCCAATATGCGCCAAACTTCACACTTTTAATAAACGTTCTGTCCAGAACACATGACCATGCTCATATTCAGTTACAGTCATAGTGCCACCTGCTGGCAACAGGAAGTGACATGTTAAACACTGTTGTGGACATATAAAAACATATAAAAAAAGTGCCAGCAAGTGCTAAACATGCTAACAACATACTAGAAACATGCTAAAACATGCTAGCAAACACTTAGCTAAGTGCTAAAGCATGCTATTGCTGCAATTAAATAGGAATTTGCTGTAACACAGGCATGGAATGTCCAATCTGCCCCAAACTTCACACGTTTGATAAGAGTCATGGCCTGAACACATCTACATGAGAATATTCAGTTATAGTAATATCGCCACCTGCTGTCAACAGGAAGTGACATGTTTAACACTGTTGTGGTCTCCTAATAACATATATAAAAGAGCCAGCAAGTGCTAAACAGGTTAGCAACATACTAGAAACATGCTAGCAAACACTTAGCTAAGTGATAAAGCATGCTATTACTGCAATTAAATAGGAATTTGCTGTAACTCAGGCATGGAACGTCCAATCTGCCCCAAACTTCACATGTTTGATAAGAATCATGGCCTGAACGCATGCCTATGCTCAAATTCAGTTATAGTAATAGCGCCACCTACTGGCAACAGGAAGTGACATGTTTAACACGTTGATGCCATTCTAGCAACATGTTAAAAATGCCATTGAGTTCTAAACATGCTAGAAACATATTAAAACATGCTAGCAATACTTAGCTAAGTGCTAAAGCATGCTAATTCAATGAAACAGGACTTTGTTGTTACTCAAGAAGGCAATGTACAATCTACCCCAAACGTCACACGTTTGATAAGAGTTATCTCTTGAACACATGTCCATGCTCATATTTAGTTATAGTCATAGCGCCACCTGCTGGCAACAGGAAGTGATGTTTAACACTGTTCTTGACTCCTAATAACATATAAAAAAATGCCAGTAGGTGCTAAACATCCTACCAACATACTAGAGACATGCTAAAACATAATAGCAAACACTTAGCTAAGTGCTAAAGAATGATATTACTGCAATTAAATATGAATTTGCTGTAACTCAGGCATGGAATGTCCAATCTGCCCCAAACTTCACACTTTTGATAAGCGTTCTGTCCTGAACACATGACCATGCTTATATTCAGTTACAGTCATAGCGCCACCTGCTGGCAACAGGAAGTGACATGTTTAACACTGTTGTGGACTCCTAATAACATATAAAAAAGTGCCAGCAAGTGTTAAACATGCTAACAACATACTAGAAACATGCTAAAACATGCTAGCAAACTCTTAGCCAAGTGCTAAAGCATGCTATTATTGCAATTAAATAGGAATTTGCTGTAACTCAGGCATGGAATGTCCAATCTGCCCCAAACTTCACACTTTTGATAAGAGTCATGGCCTGAACACATCTACATGAGAATGTTCAGTTATAGTAATAGCGCCACCAACTGGCAACAGGAAGTGACATGTTTAACACGTTGATGCCGTTCTAGCAACATGTTAAAACATGCTAACAATGCTTAGCTAAGTTCTAAAGAATGCTAATTCAATGAAACATGACTTTGTTGTTACTCAAGAAGGCAATGTCCAATTTGCACCAAACTTCACATGTTTGATAAGAGTTCTGTCCTGAACACACATCCATGCTCATATTCAGTTATAGTCATAACGCCACCTACTGACAACAGAAACTGACATGGTTAACACAGTAATGCAGTACTAACCACATAATTATTGTGTACTAAGCATGCTAGAAACAGACTGAACATGCTAGCAACACTTAGCTGAGTCATGAAGCATGCTATTATCACCATTATACAAAACATTTTGTAACTGACTTTGACATACTCTTACTATATATACCTCCTTAAATGTACATTTCCCCACCATGCTCTGTCTTCCTAAAGCCACCGAGTGTTGATGGCACGGGTGCGAGGGCCCTTTCATCGCTGCTTGCAGCTTTAATTATTATTATTATTATTATTCTCCGCATTTAATTGCATTTTTGAGGGCCTAAACATGCTCGAAAACTCACAAAACTTTGCACACGCGTCAGAACTGGCGAAAATTTACATCTGATATAGGTTTCAGAATTGGACGGGGCAAAATGGCTCGATAGCGCCACCTATAAAAGTTCAACGGAGTGCGCCTCCCGCAACGTTCCACGTACGTGCACGAAATTCGGTACATACATGTAATGACCTAATACCTACAAAAAAGTCTCTTGGAGCATAGCCCTAAACACAACAGGAAGTCAGCCATTTTCAACTTCCTCTCAGATTTTTGTGCAGTTTTTGACATTTTCAGGCCTCGTACTTTAACGAACTCCTCCTACAGTTTTAATCTGATCATCTTCAAATTTGGTGAGTGTAATCTTAAGGCCTTTGCGACGTTAAATTGCGAAGATCTTGAGTTTTCGTCGAAGGGCGGGTCCTCGGCGGCCTGACAAATTTCGATGTTTCGCCATGAAACAGGAAGTTGCTGTAACTCAGGCATGGAATGTCCAATCTGCCCCAAACTTCACAAGATTGATAAGAGTTCTGTCCTGAACACATGACCATGCTCATATTCAGTTATAGTCATAGCGCCACCTGCTGGCAACAGGAAGTGACATGTTTAACACTGTTATGGACTCCTAATAACATATAAAAAAGTGCCAGCAAGTGCTAAACATGCTAACAACATACTAGAAGCATGCTAAAACATGCTAGCAAACTCTTAGCTAAGTGCTAAAGCATGCTATTATTGCAATTAAATAGGAATTTGCTGTAACTCAGGCATGGAATGTCCAATCTGCCCCAAACTTCACACTTTTGATAAGAGTCATGGCCTGAACACATCTACATGAGAATGTTCAGTTATAGTAATAGCGCCACCTACTGGTAACAGGAAGTGTCGTTTAACACGTTGATGCCATTCTAGCAACATGTTAAAAATGCCATTGACTTCTAAAAATGCTAGAAACATGTTAGCAAACACTTAGCTAAGTGCTAAAGAATGCTATTACTGCAATTAAATAGGAATTTGCTGTAACTCAGGCATGGAATGTCCAATCTGCCCCAAACTTCACACGTTTGATAAGAATCATGGCTTGAACACATGTCTATGCTCAAATTCAGTTATAGTAATAGCGCCACCTACTGGCAACAGGAAGTGACATGTTTAACACGTTGATGCCGTTCTAGCAACATGTTAAAAATGCCATTGAGTTCTAAACATGCTAGAAACATGTTAAAACATGCTAACAATGCTTAGCTACGTGCTAAAGAATACTAATTCAATGAAACATGACTTTGTTGTTACTCAAGAAGGCAATGTCCAATTTGCACCAAACTTCACACGTTTGATAAGAGTTCTGTCCTGAACACACATCCATGCTCATATTCAGTTATAGTCATAACGCAACCTACTGGCAACAGAAACTGACATGGTTAACACAGTAATGCAGTACTAACCACATAATTATTGTGTACTAAGCATGCTAGAAACAGACTAAACATGCTAGCAACACTTAGCTGAGTCATGAAGCATGCTATTATCACCATTATACAAAACATTTTGTAACTGACTTTGACATACTCTTACTATATATACCTCCTTAAATGTACATTTCCCAACCATGCTCTGTCTTCCTAAAGCCACCGAGTGTTGATGGCACGGGTGCGAGGGCCCTTTCATCGCTGCTTGCAGCTTTAATCATTAATTGGTATTCCATCAAGACTGGCCAGATTGCAATTTTTCAGGGGGAACAACACTGATTTATTAATGTTCATTACCAATCCTGATACATTACTAAATGTTTTGATACTATTTACTGCAGTCCCAATTTGGTTCCGGTCACTTAAAAAGATGGCTGTGTCATCTGCAAGTTGGCAGATTTTAAACTTTTTACCAACAGCATTAATTCCTAAAAAGGGAGACATTTTTATGTGTGTGGCCATTGTCTGAGCAACTAAGAGAAACAAAAATGGAGACACCGGGCAGCCTTGTCTAATACCACGTGATATACTAAATCTTTCTGATGTGCCTGTTTTCAGTTTAACAGAACTAGAACACCCATTATATAAGGTTTGAATTGCTTTGTGAAAATAGTTACCAAAACCAAAAAAGGAAATAGATTTTAATATAAAGTTATGCTCGATGGTGTCAAAAGCTTTATAAAAAT
>NC_139966.1:1190000-1232500 GCF_963993115.1 Abramis brama | reverse complement strand
ACTTGATCAATTACTGTAATATAATCCAGTTTACTCTAAATAAACCTCCTCCTGAACAGAACTGAGTTACAGACCTGCTGTTATTGATCAGATGTCTTATCTTGAACTATGATTTTGGTCATATTGCCAATCCCACAATGACACATAAGATAAACTTTTCTTTATATATTCATACACTATTTTAACATGTATATTTAACTTGTTAACAACATTAGCTATTTGCTTATTAATACTGTAATATATCTGGTATAAATGGTTTCTGCACCCAAACATTACAGTTTTGCCTATTAGACAGAATCTCACACTCTTTCATTGCCAATTATTAATATTTTGGATGCAAAGGAAAAACAGCATCATGTGAACAGGACTTTTATTTTGGTCTGGGTGTGTGATGTCATCAGGCTGCGCCTGACTTTGACCCCGTTCGCCTTCCATATATTTCGAGCGCCACAGTGACGTCACGGTGTGGTTGTTGGTGCTCCTCAACAGTCGGCCCTCAGCGCTCTTATCCCGTGTGCTGGCAGGAGCCCTGGCAGGAGTTTCCTCACACATGCTGGCCCGCTCTTTACACACTCACACAAGTAGGCCGATGTTTAATAGAGATGTGTGTGTGTCCGCTGCAGTAATTAGCCCCCGTGCTGGATTATACAGACTGTCTGAGGTCTCTGGACATGTTGCTCCGTTTGTATCATATTATAAATCATTTGCACAAATGGTTCAAGAGTTTGAGACATTTTCCTCCAAGAAAAGAACGCCAGTGAAACTTAGTTTTATTTTATTGTATTGTGCACTTTAGGGCATTCATCATAGCTGGTGCTGTGGGATATTGTGAGATTACTACACTTCGCATGATTAAACAAGATCATGAGGCACCCAAAAGGCAAACATATTTGTAAAAAACAACAACAACAACTTGACAGTAGTTTGATTTAGAATATCCAAAAAATAAATAAATTGAACCGAAAAAGGAATAAAAATGAATCACAACATAAGGGCTATAGTTCGGCTGCAAGGCACTTATCCCGTTGATAAAATGGCTACTGTAATAGCTCTTTTCATTTGAGAGAGTACTGAGGGATGAAGCAGGAGTTTTAAGCTCATTTATAAAGTGAGGAAGGGTGGGTGGTTAAAAATCCCACATTTATGGGAGAGAGGAAGAAGGACTTTTATTTTGCCCTGGTGTGTGACGTCATAAGGCTGCGCCTCACTGCAGACTGAAGAAAGGTTGGTGTTTTTACTTGTTTACAGTGTTTAGTCGAGACAGAGCGTTCTCTGTGTGTCATAGTTTTCAGAAACGGTGTAAAAGGCATCACTAGATGTAACACTGCAGTGCTGTATCTGAGGCTAGTGCTCGTGTTATTGTGTGAGTAAAGCTGCCCGCACATGTTGAGCGCGTCTCAGTTTACGGTAAACAATATAACAGAGTCATGGAGAAACTGAACCTGTTCCATAAAGGGATTAAACTCCTCCAACACCTGATATGAGTTCACGCAGTCCCACTAGTTTGCTCCAGGTGTATCTAGTCTGGATAATCGCGTGCACGCGTTGTTAAAGCAGCCCTAGAGGTCGATCGCGGATCAGGTCGATATCCACCACAGCACACAGCGTGTGTTCATACATGTTTATATGTATATATGTTTCAGCGTGTGTTTATATATATGTTTATATGTGTTTATATGTTTCAGCGTGTGTTCATATATGTTTATATGTGTTTATATGTTTATATGTGTTTGTGCTGTTTATGCGTCTGAGACATGTGCTGAGTCCCAATTCGCATACTATCCGTCCTAAATAGTATGCGAAACTAGAATTAGTACGTCCCAAATCGTAGTATGTTGAAATGAGTATTCCCAAGATACCCGGATGGTCTACTATCTCCGGTTAGAATTCGAAGTGCAGATCAATGCACACTCTAACGGTTAATATTGCCCACAACCCATTGCGTGCGGGAGGGAGGAGCTTTGTGGTGATGGTGGTGATGATGTAAACATGACAGTCGGACGCAGCAGCGGAGATGCGCCCTCATTTTTTAAGTGTAAGAATTCAAATGTTTAACCCTAATTAAAGCTATATTTAACCACACTGACTTATTTGTTGTAATACTGTGGCTGTACAAATGTTAACTTTATCAGTCCAACTAAAAGACACATGGTTACTACACTTTTACTATAGTAAAAGCATGGTTCATTTTCATCGGGGTATTTTTGAGTATTATACATAATGATGAAATTAAGTTTAAAATATGTTAAACAATAGTTATACTATAAACTTTAAATATTTTAATTCAGAAAATAAGTAGCTTTCGTTACACACATTGCACACGATTGCACATGAACGTCAGAACCAGCCGCCTCACACACGACCTGCGTTGGTTAATCTACGACGACGCCCTGCTTCACTCCTCAATTTGGTAGAACACATTGTAAATGTATTGTGGAAAAAACGATGAGGAAAAAAAGATAGAAAGATGGGAATAGTAAATAAAATTATATTGGATATGAATGAATGAAATGTAAAATGTTTTGTTAACAGTCGCGGTGTGCGTAACTAGGCAACCACGTTCAAGTTCACGTTGCATGACGTCATCGAAGTATGTCCCAGAACGTGCATACTCTTTTGCTACACACTCAAAAGTATGTACTTTTTCCTCACAAAAAAAGTGCATACTTTTAGGTCGTAGTATAAGTAGGCGAATTGGGACTCAGCAATGGTGTTTTCTTCAGTGCAAAACTCACAGTTCACAGGTGTGTGTTCTCCATCTGTAAATCTTATGAAAGTCGTGCAAATATTGCATGTGCGCCAAATATCAGCGCAATCATTCTGACTAAAATATACATTTTGCTTGGAGAATTAATATTACTATAATTAAAATATTTTATAACAACAGAAATATCTTCTAACTATAATAACTTATATTAAGGATGTTGGATAATTTGTGATGAAAAATAAAATAAAAAATCGCAAAATAATAATAAATAAATTTGAACAGAAGTCAGTCAGGGAAGAACTTTTTCAAGAAACCAAATATAATAAAGATACAAAATATAGTTTTATTTAATAAAGATGAGTTATATTTGTTTAGAATGGTGGAGAAAGCACTAATCCGCAGTTTTAAATGATTGGTTAGGTTTAGTTTATACAGTACGCCATGGAGAGGAGAACACCACATCAAGAGCAAACTATACACTCTGAAGAGATATGGGCAACTCTGAAATCAAAGAATATTACATAAAAATACATATTTCATAAATTACTTTTTTATATATATATAACCCTCCCTCCATTTTAATTCTAGTTATTTGTTATTTTATTTATTGACTTATTTAATATTGTTATTATTTGATATTTAAATAATATTACTTGAATAACTTATTAGTAATTATGTGTCATTATAAGAGTTTGATATAATTATGTGAATGTTTAATTTTTATTAATATTTATTAATATATACTTTTGTCTTTTTTTACTTTTTTCATATGTAAAAGTGTCTAACTATGTACTTATTGGTTATTGTTCTTCTAATTATGTGTTGTTTATGTGTCGGTGGGTATTATCACCAAAGGAAAAAAGTAGAAGGAAAAATAAGGAATAATTATTGGGGGGAAATATTATGTCTTTAAAGGAACTGTCCATTTGCATAATTATGGTAACTGTGTTTGAATTGAAAGACATAATAAAGTACATTATATGCTGAAATATTTGCTGTTGGACATTAGACGTGCCTTATTTATAATTGTAAACCTACAGGTAAGTGTATTTTATGATGTGAATAACTGTAAAGGCACTGTTGTAATGGGGTAATCAAGTGTAGGCTAATATAGCCAAATACTAAGCTCAGATTCACCTTACCAGTGCTTCTGTAATTATTTATTTTAATTGTCTGATTTTAAACCCTCTGTGACTGTGTTTGTAGTGTCCGCACACACAGAGGCGCTCCTGGGCTGAGGGTGTAGAGATGGCGTGTGTTAAAGAGGAGCGGGAGGAGGTGGAGATTGGAGACACTGGGTCCCAGTGTTAAAGCAATGTGACACAAACACACGCAAACCTGACCCAAATGACCCAAGTGTCGCAGTCGTTGCCATCTATCTGCATTAGTGTATATCCCGCTGGTCCCTTCCATGCGCTCATTAGCCGGAGACGTTGCGTATTTAAGGCGAGACGCGGCGGGCAAAAACATCGGGTTTTTCACTGGTCAATTTTGAGATTTTGTGATATTTGTCTTCAATAACATGTCCTCGTTCAGACTTGTGCTGAAAAGAAGTCAGACATACACATTCAGGTCTTTATTTTCCTACACTGTGTCTGTTTGAGTGTGTAGATTTCTCATAAATTCATCAAGAGTTGGCGTTGTAAATCCTCCCGCCGCTCCGCGATCGCTGTCTGGAACCGTCATCACACACACCGCTGGAAAGCTCTCTCTCTCCTGTACAACACTGTCGGATCCAAATATGGTCATTTCCTGTTTATCAGCAAGCACAATCTCATTGGCTGATGCCAATTTCTGCCAACGTGATTCGTTCAGAATCGTCACGTGACGCGCTCTGACATTTCCACGCCGGTGGTTGAAAATGCTGAAAGATATGCGTGTTAAATTCTCTCAGAGAACAGTTGTCATCAGCAAGAAGACACAAGGCATCGCCAGCGAGGACAGCAGATGATGAAATGCCGTCACACAGAGCTGTCGTCCGGAAGACAGGAGTGTTCAGCGGCGGTGATCAGAGCAGTGGCTGATGGGTCATGCAGCGCGTTTGAAGGAACCGATCGGGGGGTTCATTTGTCCTGATTGCGCAGGGACTGGGCTGAAAGTTAACATCGACCCGAAGAATCATGGGTTCTGTAGTGGTTCACTACTAGAGTAAGAAGATAGGGACAGGCAGAGTGTCTGCGCGTCTTCAAGACGTGTCCTGGTGTGAATGTGGGAATGGTGCTGTTAGCGCTCGAGTTAGGCTTGGGATATGCAGCGCTCAGACTAATCAGCAAGTGTTGGGGATTCCTGGCCTTCGTGTTAAAGCGTATCTCTCCATGCGCATGTGCGAGCGTTAGCGGAGCGAGGGAGAAGTGTGTGCTGAGTCTGATTTCTCACTGGTCTGTAGTGTGTGTCTGTGTGTTTAGTGTATTATGTGGTGTAGGGGAGCAGTTTTCCCTAGAGAGGGAGTTGTGGGAGAGAGTTTGCTCCTGCTGTCCTTCTTCTGCCGGGAGCACGGCTGGTGTTACGAGTAGTGTGGTCTAACTCGGCCACATGGCATTAAGATCGTGTGTAAACTCAGTGTAGAGGAATGTGCTTTAGCGGCTGGTTACAACGCTATTGTTTCTGCATCTAAAATGAACAACGCGATTGTTTTATTTTTAAGCGCGATCGGAAAAGCCTTAAAGTTTAGTCTCAGATATAATGACAGTGACAGATCCTAACATTTCTGATTGCTCTTATCTTTCATCACATAATGAAGATCAGGTAACAGTATATAAAGCTGAGGAAAGAAACTAAAGGCCTACCTGGAGTTCAGGCTGAAGATTACTTCCCTGATCGCTCTGCTTTCCTTAACGAGGCAGAAATTCTAATGAAAGGAGGAGTTTTTCAACCAGAGTCTCGACTGTGAACACAGGAGTTCTTGCAGAATCACGCGAGACTTCAGAATAAGCACTGGACGATATGCAGGAAGAAATTGCGATAGTGTTTGGAATGATTTTCACATAAAATTCACGTGAAAAAAAAAACATTGTACCCACCATTAGCCTATATATAACCTTTTATACAGAAATATATTCATTCTTTATTGTCTTTATTTATTCTTTATTGGATTTATTGTCTCTTTAGAAAAAGTTATTTAATTAAAATTGATTTTAAGAATTACAATGACAGTCAGGGGGGTACAAAGAGTAAAGCTGATAAACAAACATAAAAAGACATATACATAAACAGTGACAAACTTAAAAGTTAAACAAAAAAATTTAAATGTTTACAGATTGAAACGCACTTTGCAGCTTTCTTATTTTTCAAACCCAATATTGTGTTTAGGTATTGTAAAATTTCTGCTCGTAGCCCTCAAACCGTGTTCACTTTATAGCCCTTAATTCTGTAATTGTGGACAAATGTGGGCTCAGAGGACTCAGATGTGATCCTATTTTTTTATTTATTATAAATGTTATATCACTGTCTTCGATAAAATTTTGTCTATCCATTTATGGTGTGTTTTTTTAATTTGGGGGTATTTTTGAATTTATTTTCTTCAAAAAGTACCATATTTTCTATGTAAATTATGCTTTTTTTTTTTGAGTGTGAGTTTTTGCCATGATGAGAATGTTGTACAGGATCAGCCCTTCATTTGTGTGTATGTTAGATATGCATTGTATTGGATCTATCGATTTATTTTTACAAAAAAACAAGAAGAATGCTCTAAATTACAGTTTTTCCCATTCATTTCTATGGGTGCCCATTTTTGACCCAAATACAAGATTAAGGAGTTTGTTTTTTTCACCCACTTAACATTTTAATAGAATTTTATGATTGTGTGAAGTAACAGTTAGTTAATCAATAACTAATGAATTCTGTCATACCTCCTGAAGAACTACTATTAATTATGTAAGGGTTAATGCCCTTCGAGGTGTCCATTATCAGGTATTAATGGACGACGGCGAGGCGTGAACCGTCCGACGCGCAGCGGTTGCCTCCGCTGAAGTCCATTAATACCTGATAATGGACACCTCGAAGGGCATTAACCCGCTTATACCATGGTCACTTACGAAAGAAAGAAATATTTAATCAATTAATAATACTTTAATGTGTTTTAGAGTACAAATCGTGAGGGGTTTTATTTATTAAGTCGAGCGCACTATTTAATATCTCCCGTATACAGGCGTTGCCAAGCAACCACAGCGACCCGACCGCAGCAGTTGGTCAGTGAGTTTGAGCCAGCGCAGTCATTTATAACTGCCATCAGGCAAACTGACGGGACGCCTTTCCTAGGTGTCCTCTATCACTTTCTAATGGACACCCTGCAGCCAATCAGAATCGAGTATTCACCCAGACCATGGTATAACTACTAATTAAGGTTCAAGAAAAATAACTAAGAAGTAACTAATGAACAGTTATACAAAACTACATTGATTTGTGACCTTCCTTATTTACTAATGTTATTAATAGAAGTAGTATTATGAAAATACAATTTTAACAAATACATGTAAATGTTGGTTTTGTGAGTGTGTTCTGTGAGAAATCAACTTCAGAAAGAAACCCTGCACTCAAGTGCCTTGCCATAACTAACCTCAGATTAGCTTTTATATTCTATACAGTACTGTGTGTGTGTGTGTGTGTGTGTGTGTGTGTTCCTCAGCATAGAATGCCATTGAGTAAATTCATGTATTTGAGGCAACGACTGAGGGAAACTGAAAATATAGGTATAACTATATAATATAACTTGTTAATAAATAATACAATTAATAAATAATTATCAAATAATTCTGTTATCAATTAATTAATTATCAAATAATTGTTTTGCTAATGAAATAAAAAGTTTGCTTATTTGCAGATCAATATATAGCCTATAGGTAAATGTCTGCACTTATCTTTCTTATTAGTGCTGAAGAAGGACTAAAACTGTCTAGAAATAAAAAAAGAAAACATTGATCATTGCTTTTTACTTTTTAAGTACTTTAAAAATGAATTACCTTTGTACTTTTACTAAGGTAAATTTGAAAATGAATAGGCCTAATTGTAATTTTACCGGAGTGATATTTTTTAGTTGTTTTGGTTCCAGTGCTGCTTCACATGACACATATCCACTCACTGAAGGGGATTCTGTTCCTGGGAGTCAGTAGACAACAGTCTGCAAAGATTCCCACACTGGTGCGCACTGCTTCGGGAAATGGACGTCCAAAACACAGTTTAAAGCATGTGTGCACAGCACCAAGGAGAGTGTTTTGCTGTAGTGCCTGTTTGCCAGCAGTTACACAGGCCTGAAGGCACTGACTGTCATCCTCAAGACCAAGGACGGAGGGGAAGGGTTCAGTGAGCCCAGCCTCCTTCAAGTATTCAACTATGCTGGTCCCAACCTGTTAAAAACAGAGGAATGTCAAAAACATACAACTAACAACACAATGCACAATGCAGCATTATATACAAAACTAGGGGAGGGACAAAACATTGATATGGCGATATAGTGTTGTCCTTCTCCGTGCGATACGAGAATCGACACACTGTCATGTGAACAGATGATCTCTAGCTACAGTTGTTGTTATAATAAATAGAAAAACGCATTATATGTCTGGGCTGATTAGGTGAGTTTTTTTTTGTCTTGAGAAAAATGAATGCCTATCTTGTGTAGCATATAATATTTATACAAATGAGTCAATATTGAATGAAATCACAAGCACTGAACTGAAATGAAATCATAAAATTTGTGTCAAGCAATAAAAAAAGTAGCTTATCAGAAACTGTACCATGTAAACAATATAAATTGTTGTTACTAAACCTAATACAATTCTGCTAGTTACAAAAATTATTTTTTTTACACCAATTTGATATTTAAAAATAAAATATTTAAAAAGTATATAATTATCTAACATCTGACTAATTCAAAATGAACCTCAAAACATTAAATGCTAAATGGTGGTTATATATAGGCCTATCTAGCGTTACAGAACATGTGTCAGAAGGTCGTCTCGCAGTGACTGAACAGTGTCTTACAAGTCTACGCTGTTATAATGTTATCTGACATTACGCGTGTCTGCTTCATTAGAGCCTATTGTGAGGAAAAAGCTTAGCGTGGTTTAATGTACCTAAACAACGATCAGTGATCACCACATTTCTCTCTCATATTGCTCCGGAGAGAGACATTTGATGATTATTGATCGTTGTTTAGGTACATTAAACCACGCTAAGCTTTTTCACATTATGTGTTTTAGAATCTCCCACTTAAAAAAAAGATTAAACAAAATCTGATTGTGTTCATTGATAAACATTGATCTATAACATGAAGCGGACCCTGGAAGATTTTTTTGGGGGGGGTAAGTTAATGCTGCAATTGTTTGTCATATCAAAAGAATGATCGAGATTGAAGATGTAAGCCTGTGCAGTGTCAGTAATGTTGATGTTTGGAACTATGCATTTAGTAGAAAAGCCCTAAAGAGGGTAAGTAGCATCAGCCCTCAGTTTGCCAATCTGTTGGACTCTGGCCCAATATGAACACATTTTAAAACCAAATACTCTTTCATATTCCTTTCTAATAATGCACTGGGATGTGAAATATGCAGAGATGCAGGGTCACAGGTGTGCTAAGATCTGGTTCAAACACATACACTTTTTCATCAGAGTGGCCAATATGGCAGAGTTAAACCTTATGGGGATCCTAAAGACAAGCAGATGAGATCGTTACGTATCATCGCATAGCCATTAGCCGAGTCAATCTGTGGAAAGTTTTTCAGATTTCTTTTTACAAATTGTTATTCAGTTGTTGTTTAAATTAGACATCAGATATTTTACACCTTATTACATATCAGATAACATTCTACCATACATAGTTCACTTGTATTTTCAGTGCTTTCAATACTCCATATTTACATCCTTGTGCATTGAAGTACTCTTTAGCAGTTTCATTGTATTTGTATTAGTAGTATTGTAGTATCTTTTGTTAATAAAATCTTTTTTTTTACAACTGTCTTTTGTGTTGGTTTTGTGTCTCGGGTAAACACACTCACTCACCCCACCCACCAGCTTGCAGACATTTCTTGACTGGGTTATCTTGTTGAATTTGGTGATTAACATGGATCCTGACATATACAAAAAATATTAAATTATAAAACAAATGGTTCATACCCTGATGGGTATTCCAAAGCGGAGAAATCAAATTTTAGAAAAAAGGCCAACACTTTTGACCTCCAATGTAAGAGCCATAAAAATGTTAATATTTACAATTTTTTAAATCATGTTATCAGTTCTCAAAAATGGTCTAAAGTTTGATCTTAAATTTGTATCTCATATGCTAAAGGTGAGGCCAGGTGCACGTGCAACATAAGCTAGGCCTGCTTTTTGCGTTCATACTTTTAGGTTAAAAAAAGTACAGAATCTACTACTTTATAGTTGCCTGCAACGTAGGTTATTCAACGTGAGGACATGCATGATTAAACAATGCACACGTTAAAAAAATCATGAACGCTGCAAAGTTGAATCGCCATAAATAAAAATCCAAATCATTTTTAGTTGTATCGAAAAAAATATGTATAATTAGCATAAATAGTAAAATATGGACTAGAAATTTTGAGGTAATCACCCACTCTTTTGTAATTTACCATTTATGCCATTATATTCACTAAAAGTATAAATTAGTCAAGTTTTTAGATGCATAACTTTATGCCACTAGGTGTCACTATACAGTACTGCATGCATTTTAAAGCTGACACATTCGTAATCACAAAAATGTAACTTTTATTACTACAGTAAAAAAAAAAAAAAAAAAAAAACATATTTATGATATTAAAACTATAGTTATATGGTTATAATGAAATAAATGTTTTTCTCTAAAACACCTTGGAAAAAATTATTTTTCCCCTTTTATTAAATACTTTTTTCAACCTCCTTTCCCTAAGATAACAGCTCTGAGATCCTTCAGAGAATCTCAAGAATCCCTCCAGATCCCAGTTTTTCTTTTCATAGATGGTGAATTGTATTACCTTAAGAACAAAGGCAAAAAACAACAGAGTAGACTAAAAGTTGTGTGTGGGGCAGAAGAGGCAAACAAACTTCTTGAGGAGTTTCATGCAAGCAGCCTCGGAGCTCACACTGGACAAAAGAAAACACGAAACGCAATATCTATACGATTTTACTGGCCTGGCATGTCACAGGACATTGACACCTGGGTAATAACATGTACAGAATTAATATGTTTGCAATATTATAAAATGCTAATGATTTCCAGCATTATACTGTTTTGATCACAGGTGGCACAGTGTGTACCACGTCAGGCCAGCAGGTCATCAGTTAAGGAGCAAAATGAAATCATTCCAGTTGTGGTATTCCTTTCCATCACACATTTATTTATTATTATTTGTTAGAATTAAATTAGAAATAACAATTAAGTTATATAACTGATTATTTTGCTTCTATTTAATGATCTCTAGGTTAAACAGCCTTTCGTTCTTGTGGGGATGGATCTAATTGGCAAATTAGCACCAACAGAAAATGGTTACCAGTATATTTGTGTCATCATTGACTACATGACCAAGTGGCCCCAGGCTTATCCCCTCAAGTCAAAGGCTGCCGGGGAGGTTGCTGATTGCCTTTTAAAATGTGTGCATCAGTTTGAGTCACCTAAGAGAGTCCTCACAGACCAGGGGAAAGAGTTTGTAAACACAGTGAGTCAGACATGTTCTAAAACATTGATCAAAAATTATTAAATGTCAACTTTTTTTCAATATACACACCTTTCATCTTTTCCCTGAGAACTTTAAGAGTCTGTTTTCTTTTATAAATTGCAGCTGAACAGTAATATCTGCAAAGTGTTCAACATTAAAAGGTCCTTGTGCGCACCGTACCACCCACAGATGAACGGCCTTGTGGAACGAATGAATGTGACAATACAGAGGTAACAATAATTTAATTCTAATTCTCTTCACACTGACAACAATTTTGAACCTTTCCAACCTTTGCTTTGAACCTGAAAATAATGTTATTATATTACCGGATCCCTTTGCAAGCTTGTTCAAAGACAAGCCCAATGAATGGGATAAACACCTAGATGCCGTAATGTTTGGGCTTCGGGCAAAGCGGCAGGTGACCACTACGTACTCACCGTACTTTTTAATGTTTGGAAGGGAGGCCCGTTACCCTTCCGAAATACCTGAGCACTATCGGGTAACTGCAGATTGTTATGATTTTCAAATAAATATCATTAATGATAAATAGGTAGCACTTTTTTAACAGTATTGTCCTGCACTTTTTGCCAGATTGACAAGAGTGTGGAGGGCACAATGTCAGTGGAACAATTGACAGAATCGGTTATTGCTATGAGTGAGGCTTTAACTGAGGCTCATACTAATACAAGAGCTTCACAGGAGAGGGTTAGGCAACAAACAAACAAAGAAAGCCCTGAACGAATTCAAACTGTTCAATGTTCAAGGAAACACAAAAACTACATCTGCCCAGTTTGTCAACCTTGAGGAGTATACTCACAATGATTTATTGTGACCATTCATTTTATTTAATGTAAGGTTTGAGTTAATTTTCTTTTTTTCCTTTTTTTCCCTGAAAACTACATTGTACATTTCTTAACCTATACAATTTGTTTGCCAGGTTTTGTAAAGATCTTTATTGCAAATCGACAAAATTTATGTAAATAGTAAATAAAAACCCAAATCAGAAATAGATGTTCCAATTAGGGGTGACCCCAAATAGTCGAAGATTCGATGCTTCGATTGGAGGAGCCGGATTCGACTACCGATCTCACGGTCGAATCTTCGCAGAGGTGTTATGAAACGAGGATCATGCCACTTTGGCTATATGAGGGCGCTCAGTGTCTGATTTCACATAGAACTACCGGTTTTCTGTCAATACGTTAATATTCAGCCTATTATGATAATGCTGTATATAAAAATGTGCAAAGAAATAAGCTTTTAATAAATATTTTTTAATGTGCTTGAATAAATCCAAACACCCCGCATCCGCGTGACAGATTTAAGTTTCACTTTCAATCCGTAACCGACAGAGGAGCGTCTTCGCGGCAAGGATTTAAATCTTTAAAATAACAATGTCTGGGATAAGAAAATATAAAGTGTGGATGTACACCGTCAGAAAGGATATTCTCCAAGGCTGGATTTAGCAACAGGAAAACCATGATCGCACTTCTGCCGGCCAACGCTAACAAGTTTCACGTTAGAATGTATTTTATCCGCGCGCACAATTTGAAAAGACTCCAACGGACACAGACAGAGTGAAAGACTGGACTTGTTCTCTCGATCAGGTAGGCTATACGGGTACAAGTGACTTCAAAACTTTTCAGCCGGTTCTAATTTGATTTTTGGATGCTGTGAGTGTGAACATTTTTAGCTAAAAAGACTGCCACTCCAGTTTAGCATTTTGTTTCTGCAGTTACAAAGACAAAGTTGAAAATTCTGGCTACTATCGTTATTTTAATAGTTTCTTTATTTTTATTTTATTTATTGACCTGTCAGGGTTATCTAATCTAACTATTTGTGGCTTGTGTTTTGAATATATGTTCCCCTGCACTTTAGGCATTTTATACATTTGCTCATCTTGTGACTTGATTCTGATTTATTTCGTTTTGTATTTTTATTAATTAGAAAGGTAGGCTATATTCTGTTCTAATTTAATTTAGTAAATTAATTGTTTATTTTTTCGGTTTATCGATGTTGTGGTGTATAGAGCCTGCTCGCACAGGTAATTTAGCCGATTTAATTTGATTTGTATGTGAAATGCAAATCCTGTCTGTGGCCTTTCTGGAGTTATTTATGTTATTTCTTAGTTTTATTGATCCAAAGTTTTTTTATACATTTTCTTCTATATCTTTGTGTGATTTTCTGTACATCGCGGCTTTGAAATGTTAAAGCCCCGCCCCCAGCCCCACATCTACACCATAAGTATTTTACATAAGGGAGTATTGATTTTGGCAGCACTTTATTTGAACTAATCATGTCATTTATTTATTGTTAATTCTTTGTGCCGCTTTTTGTCATTCAACGTCTTCTCCAAGTCTTCTATTTCGTCTTGTGCCTGGGCCCATTTCTCAAAATTGTCACCATACAAATTAAAGCAAAAATCATCCATTTAGCCTACCTAAATAAACGTTTTCATACACTCTAAAAACTGCTGGGTTGAAAACAACCCAAGTTGGGTTATTTTATAACCCAGCTGCTGGGTCAAAAAGGGTCTCACCCAGCGCTGGGTTATTTTAACCCAACATGTTGGGTTATGTTTTCTACCCAAAGTTGGGTAGAAATTACTAAATTGTTGGGTTGAACTGACTAAACAATGGGTTGAAGAATACAACCCAAATTATGGGTCATGGGTATCATTTGGATTAAAAATTACTTTTTTCAATTAACCTTTGCATTATGAAAGCAACTTGTACAGTTATTTTTATAAAATTAAAGATAATATTCAAAACATTATTCTATCAATGCATGTTTGTATTTCTTATTTACCAATTAAAAGATCTTCAATTGACATGAGTTGGTCTTTAAAAATATATTTATTCATTTCATAAAGAATTTACAATTTAAAATGAATTCATTAGCAATTCATTAAACATTTAGTTCAAGTTCAAGGATTTAAATGGAATTAAATTGAGCCTGGAGAATTTTGACCTCATTTGCCTCTTGTCCAGGGATTTCAAAGAGCGCTGTTTGGATAAACTCCCAAACTTTGCTGCAAACTTTTGGGTATGCGATGTCAAAAACAAAAAAAGCCTTAAAGCAGACATCTACAGCTCCCAGAAGGGAAGGGTGCTCCAGACCCGTCCCATTGATGACAACAAAGGCCTGGGAGCACTGATGCCCGTCCCCCAACATGAGTACAAAGGGGTACTCTGTGGGTGCCTTTGTCAGGTATTCCGCCAGGTTAGTTCCAACCTGTAAGAAAAACAAAACAAAAGGAAGTTGTTTGAACAGGTCAGGTACTTGTAACAGCAACAGCAATATCACCAGAGTTGTCATGATTTACGTGCTATGCCTTAGCTTCATAATAAGGAAGAAAAATAAATTCAGGTAAAAATCATTGTAACTTACAGGCTTAACATCAATAAAAGCCCTTCTGAACTCAAGGCGGCTGGGGCGGCACAGTTTTCTGCCAACCTTGTATACCCCGGTTGGCAGCAACACCGGGAGCAGCTGCAACGCAACCTCCCCTTGTTTTTCTGTAAAATATATATGATAGATTCATCAGTCAAATACAACAGTAAATGTATCTTATGGTTGGAGGAAGGAAGATTTTTCACAATATAGGAAAAGTGGGTAACACTTATTGTTTTCCCTGGTAACTAACCAGTAGTCCCCTAATAAGGCTGAGTTGGGCGTTCACCAGTAAGTACTGGTTAACTACCCAGCAGTTCCTGATTAGTTCCCTAGCAAGTAACCAGTAGTTCCTGATTAGTTCATCTGGTAACACTTTACAATAAGTGACACAAAGAATGCTTAGTTACTAGGGAACTCCTTAGGGAACTAATCAGGAACTAATGGGTAGTTCCCTAGTAACCAAGGAATTTTTTTGTACCTTATTGTAAAGTGTTACCGAAAAGTGTTCATTTATTAATTGTTTGCAATACAGTAACAATAAACAATGTATAAGCAGAAGAGAAGTCCCAGTGTCCCACAAGCGTAAATCTCAAATCAACATTCTACAAATAACATTACCTGCTGAAAGAAGATCAAAGTTTTTTGTGATCTCCGTTTTTTCCTATTGTGCCAGATTGATGATCCTTGGGGCGAATAGTGTGTTCCAATTTGCTGTCAATTTGTCTGGGGCCTCGGGCTGCAGCATCACAAAATCTTGGGATATCTAAGGGGCCGTTCGGTATTTATGGAAGGGGCCACCGGAGGAAAATAGGGGAGGGTCATGTCTTTTTATTCTTTGTTGAGGGGAGGGTCATCCAACTTTTTTTAGTCTAGGGGGAGGGTCACCCAACTTTTATATTCATGAAAACAGCAACATTTCAAAGTGGCTTGTTTGGTGCAATTTTTTTTCATTTAGCTCCATGTTGATTTCGCGTTATCAGATATGTGGCGATACTGCATATTTTAGTTTCCATTCTTATTTTGTTTCCACGATGTGTAAGATGTAGGGCTACCACATCTTTAAATTACTATTAGTATTATTTAAGTTACAGTTTGAATTGCTAAAACACATTTCTTGAAACCATCACTCACTTTCTCAAAACCTTAAACACAAAACCAAATTTTCACACCACATTCAGAGAACCTCTGGCTCTTCTGGCAAAATTAAACAATTGCCTCAAAACCATTTTATCTTTGCTCAAAATCAAACAATGCTCTCAGATCATACACACAACGAGTCAATATTATAAACACTACAGATCATTCATTAGACACTACATCAAAAAATGGAGAACACAGAATCCAAAGCATGCAGTTAAAGAAAAAAAGTATATTGTAACAAAGTAAACAAAATTTGCAATTACGTAAAAAAGTATAGTAATGACTACTAACATTAGTAAGGTGAATAAATTACTGTATGCACTGTAAGTATAGTATTGTACAGAATATTGTATAGTATTGAATGTCTGGATATTCAGCACTTGCATACTGTAAAAATACAGTGACCCAACTGCAAAAGCCATAAAGGTTACAGTAAAAAACTCTAAATAAAAAGCATGTTACAGTCACTCAAAAGAGTTGTGCAACTGCAAAATCAAGGTCAGTGAGAGAGATTTTACATGTGTTCTGCTTCAGCATCGCGTCTTCATGTTCTGGTGGAGGAGTTTGTCCACATCACAGACACACTGTCATCTCTGGAGGCAAAGAGAAAAACCCTAAAGCCAGATCCAGCCTTGACAGTGTTCTCCACACATGCTCTTCATCATCATCATCCTCTTCCTCCTTGTTCACCACCTCGCTTACACGCACTCTTCCTCCTCTCTCTCTTATATCTTTTCAATCCATATAGGTATCAACATTCAGTGCAACATTTTGAGTCAATTTTGGCTCTCTAAACGGACTTGTATTATGTACAGTTGGTTTGGTCACATCATTAGAAATAAGTGTGAACAATTTTGAGTCGTTGTGTGTAAATGATGACAAGAGTGTTGTAGTTGTGTTTAACTTTTGCCTGTCTGTGTTTAGAGTTTTGAAACACACGTGCATCACAGTGTGAAATGTGTTTTAGTGAGCGAGAATGTGTTTAGAGTTTTGAAACACACGTGCATCACAGTGTGAAATGTGTTTTAGTGAGCGAGAATGTGTTTAGAGTTTTGCAAAAAGGGTGCATGAGATTTGCAAACAGTGTTTTAACTGCCTGAACTTGTTTAATGTTTTACAGAAAGAGTGATTTAATTGACAGCTTGGTTTAGGCTATTGAGAATTTGGTTCAGAGAATGGGATTTAGTGTTTTAGCAATTCAGAAAAACTGTAACATAAAATACATAGACCTACACCACAAAAACTAGTTGAGGATAAATTCGTTAAAATTGGGCGATTCCAGTGTTATGGTCGTGACATTTGCAGTCAAAACTTAAAATAAAAATTCTCAGAAAATGCATTTAATACCAATATTTTGAAACGTCTGAAAGGAGTCAAGACATTAGACAAATATCAGTCTACACACGAGTTTTATATTTAATATGAGGGAAATACACATGTGACGTGACACAAAAAATCTTTAACTTTTAGGTGGCAAAATATTTTTTAGTAATTCTATAAATTACACTGTGCAAACCAAAGATATATACCCACCGGATAAATAAAGATCGGCCTCCACAGAACATAAAATATTTTATTATTTTTATTTTATTTTTCGTGTTCGCATTTATGTGAAAAAAACAAAAACAAAAAAAACAATGTTACGGGCGTGACAGTTCTCCATTGCAGACATGACTGCTCTGAAGCAACTTTAAAAATTTCACAGAGACCTCAAACAGAAAGCACAAAGCCTTTCTTTAAAGTGAATTTCGTTTTTTTATTAATTTTATCTTAATTTTAATCATTCTTTCATCTGGATTTAATAAATAAGAAGTAGTCTAAATATAGTAGAAAATAGATAATAATCATGACACGGAGGCGCGGGCGAGTGAACTGGATCTTGTCTCATAGCCTAAATGAACCGAAACTCAGCGTAAGGTAGGCTATGCTACTTGCCTCACAGACCGGAGAAATATATAGAAAGCTTGAAATGTCTACTTTTAAACAGAACAATTCATAACGAAAGAAAACAGACTGCTTTCTCCTTATGATATGTGCATTTCTCTCTGGCGCGTTCTGAGAAGATCGCGACGCATCGTCAACTTCATCTTTGCAGTAGACACAGAAAACACTTGTTTATTAATAAACAATTAAAATGTCTCCTTGCTATATTTGACATATTAATAATCATTACTTTTGCCGGTTCTTTGTGACAGCTTTTAGATGCTTTATTGGCAGCGCCACCCACATGTTGATCGAGTCACACCGCATCAGCACCGAAAACATGATTTTTTTCAAATCTAAAATCAAAAATCGTGATATGAACCGAATCGTAGGTTTGGTCTATCGTTACAGCCCTAGTAAGATGAGAAAGCAAGAGTTTATGGTTTAAAAAACAAACAAACAATGGCTATCTGAACATCTTTGCCAAGCGCAAACTAGTACAGAATTAGGCTAATCAATAAATTATCGGGGAGGGTCATGCTTTTTTTCACAATTATTTTGGAGGGTCATAGAAAAAATTATTGCTGGCGAAGGGAGGGTCATGTCTTTTTTGACAACAGATCTCAAAACTCCTCCGGTGGCCCCTTAAATAAATAACGAACAGTCCCTAAGTCCAGGAAAAGTGCAGGAAAAGTCAATGATTTAGTAAGCAATGGGGCACAAATATTTAACAGGGTCACACATACAAAATACACAACATTCATTTATTCAACCAGTACTTACAATACTATGCAGTATTACACATGAGAGAAAAAGAAAGAAAATTGGCATGGTGTTTAATTCTAACAATGAAATGGATTGTTACATACCTTCAAACGCAGGGATTAAATTAATAAGGTTCCACTCAGACAGTTTGTCCTTCACAAAGTTATCCATCTATTAGAAAGACAAAGACAAAGAAAAAGGACACTCAATAAATATTTGATTACTTATAGTTGATTGCTTAGAGTTTTGAACTTGTTAAAAGACAAGTTCTGTTTTTTGCAACCTGGACCTTATTTCTAGCATGAAATATGTTAATTTACTCACACAAACAATTGTGAGTAGATCTCCTGAATGAATGCAAGTTACACCAAATTGTTTAGGTGAGTAAATTAACTTATTTCATGCTAGAAATAAGGTCCAGGTTGCAAAAAAATTAACACCTGAACACCTCCTTTAACTCTCTATGGTAGGATGAGGCTGAGAGAGGAGAGGGGGGCGTGGGAGAGAGGTAGAGGAGCAGGGGAGGGGTGTGTGGAGGGGAATAGAGCGGGGGGAGAGATGGAGGGGAGCAGGTTTTGCACTGATGTAAAAAGACTGACAGTGACACAATAAGACCTCATGTTAGCAAAATGTTTTAATCTTTTAACTCTAAAAAGAAAAAAAAATGAATAAACATGTATGTTCTTTAATGTTTGATTATAATTTTACTGTCTTCACATAGATTGATACGATTTTATCAATAATAATGCCACTGACGATTCTGATTATCGATCCGATTCTTTAACGATTCTCTTATCGATTCTTAATAGCACTGTATGGAAAAATTTAGTCATATGCTTTAAAAAAAAAACCAAGTGGTTTTATTTATTTTAAAGTTTAAACTTGAGTAAGCAAACTGTACTTTTTTATGTAATTTATGTAATGCATAGAACCTTATTGTAAAGTGTTACTGATTATACACTGATTCAGATGTCTCCTGAGTTCACTGTTGGAAAGATCAGTTGTTTTAACCATTCATGATAATGAATCGGTTCAAATGAGTCATTAGTTCGCGAATTGGACGTGTCATGCGCGTTGTGTGATTATCCCAGCATTTAGGACATGGACATCCAAGATTTGGAGAAGATAAGACAACTTATTTAGCACAATTCACACCAGCGGTAATTCAGGAAAAAAAATATCTCCGAATGCTCCACATGAAACTTTGGTCTTCCGACCTTTTACCACCGTGTCGATTTATTTTGATTAATATGTGCGAGGGAGAGAGAGCAAGACAGCGCTTAGTTTGGAGACGGTGAAGTCTTGTTTACACAGAGTGCGCGCGCGCGCGACCGTCTCTCTCTGGTGGTTCTTTCAGTTAAGCATACGCCGTCACAAACGCAGCTGTTCATCTACATTACTCACCGATCAAATAAGACTTTGGCGGGCGCTAAAACAAGTTCAATGCAGGAAAATGCATGCGCGAGTTTACATTAGACTCGCACGGAAGCCAGCGCGTCTCATGGTGAGCTCAGTTGACACTGTGTGCTTCAAGATTCTGACGCAAGTGCTAAGACTCCGATTGGCCAAGAGAAAAAGTGCTAAGATTCCGATTGGCCCAAAGAAATGTCAATTATAAGAATTATCCAATAATGTTTCGCAATTCTATCCTGCATGGCATGTTACTGTGAGTAACGAGGCTGCCGCTAAGCTTTCATGTTGAACTTCACGAGTGCAAAAACAGGCGATTATCGCCAAATACAGGCTAATGTCAGTAAAATAAAATGCATGGGGTTTATATATACACAGATATATTCGGTCAAAGTAGTTATTTACTCGTGTAATCAAGTTTTTTCCTGTTTTACAGACGGCGTTTGAGACTTAATTAGCTTGTAAACTCGTCACATACATTTCCAAAAATAAGATATAACTAAAAGAAAACTCACCATAACAATCCTAGGTTAGCTGTATGACAAATGAGCGTCCGTCTCAAAGCTGCGCCGGACGGCGGACAGACCCTTAAAAAAACCAGACTGTCCTTATAGCCGGACGTATGGCCATAGCCTATTAGCAGCTAATAGTTAGCTATAGCTTGTTTCAAAACTACTTTTTTCGCATGGAAATTTGAAATAGTTAGGGAACATTTCATACATATCGAAGTGCCATTTACTTAAGCAATGCAAATTCAATCGTAAATATTTGGCGACCTCAATATCAGCGGTTCAAAATGTTATCTGATTTCTAATTTGCGATCGGTAGGAATATATTATGTAGTTTAAACGACCCAGGCTCAAAATAGCGTTCCCATCAGTAATCAAGCTAACTACCTATAACTAAGACAATTAAACAAAACTTTATGTGGTATATCTCACCGTTTGATGTTATATAAATCAACTTACTTGGAGCAGGGCAAAGTTGTGTGTCTTGTCCGTCGTCCTCAGCTCTTGAAAGGGCGGGCACGCAGAAGCATCTCCAACCGTTACTTCTACAACCCAATGCGTTGGGTTGACATTTATAAACCAACGTTGGGTCAAACTGAGGTGGGCCTGGTGAATATACGGGGGGGCCTCGGTTTTTTAAGCTTATATACACGCCCAGTGGCGTAACTTTGCTAAATTAGATATATGTACATTGTACAATAACATTACGATGTCCATCGATTTAAATAGTATGCTACATTTGTCGTTTAATGAGATGTAGCCAAATATATGCTGTATAATAGATTTGTTGTGTGACTAAAATACATAGATTCGCTTATTTGAACAACGTACACCTAAATGGTCCAGTGGTAGAACTTTCGCCAACAGTGTCAGAGGTTGTGGGATCTAGTCCGCACCAGCCTAGTTTTTTTTTTTTTTTTTCATCAAAACTGATTATGTTCATCAGTGGTTGTATATCAAGGAGGGACACGTGTGCATTATGATGTGTGATTTCACCAGAACGAATAGAGAGTATCCGCAACGGATTGAAGCGCGCGTCGAGTCAAGACAGTGCGGTGTGTGCGCGAGCCACACGAGAAAACACTGTATCCGCGCCACTGATCGCAGCGGCAACAAGCACTTTCATCACTTGATTTAAAAAACACATTTCAGCGCTAGATCGTCTCTTATTTAACAAACGAACGAAATGAATGCTCTGCTGGTTAACTGGAGATGTTTATTTGTAGAATTGGTACATTCGTGCCGCGAAATGTTTTAAAAAGTGGTGGGGACATGTCCCACCCGCCCCACTCGCAAATTACGCCTATGTAACACGCACGCCTGATAAATATGTCAAGTATAGCAGATCGGTACGTAGGTAGTGAATTTAACTACCTTGTACTCATGTCAGTCAGCCCTCCGCGGCTGCTTTAAACCTGAAGTTCATCTGTCTGTCACGCGAGTCGCAAGTAGAGAGTGGTGTTGCGTGATAGCATTACTGGACTGACACGTGATATGCCGACATAATATTTTTCTTTTGTAGCTATTTTTCGTAGCTATTGTACATAAATGTCCTCAGGAAACTATTAAAATGAAATTATTTATTAATTCATTATTATTATTATTAAAATTAAAAATTTAAATTGTTTTTATTAATCTGATTGGGTGGGCCACCGGTCAATCTGGGTGGGCACGTGCCCACCCAGGCCCACCCATAAATCCGCGCCTGGAAACAACCCAGCGCTTTTTAGAGTGTATGTGTCTCTCACTCTGCTTGCCAGTGTATCTGTGTTACTATGGTTACCAATGTTTATAGTAGCGGATTAATTTTGAACTGTAATCAAACTGACTGGAACTACCTGTGCATTAAACGGTTTTACTGCACACCTTCCAGCCAATCAGAATCGAGTATTTAAACAGCCCATGGTATAATAATAATAAGTATTTTACATAAGGGAGTATGATTTTGGCAGCACTGCTGTTGTTTTCAGAAAGAAAATGTGCAGGCAGTAAAGTCAAATGACAAATTTCATCTGCATCCCTTTAGTAATGATGTTCATGTTTAGATGTAGGCAACCCTTACGAAACTAAACCATTGTTTTACTACAAAAAACACTGTAGTGTTTCAAAAAACACTGTTTTATAATACTGTAGTAAACACACAATATAAGCGAAAAATCACAGCTAGACAGTCCAAGTTGTAAATCATACGAGTTTGGTCAAATACATGATCAAAGACAAATAACTAATAAATACATGATCAAAGATCAACACACAAATTGCTATCATGTAATTTCTGTTTCCGCAGCTGGCGGCACGAATTGACGTTGTGCACGTGCACGCGAGGGCGGTCAGATTCTGGCAGGGAGTCGGAATTCGGCACAACATAGGAAATTTGATGAGAAGTTTTCAGATAGGGCATTTATTGGAGGAATAAAATATACATTTTCAAAAAGGAAAAAAAATGTGTTTATTAAATTACCTGATTGGAAAGGCTAAACTGGCAGTGTGGAAAACACGGAAAAACAATTTACAATTGGCAACTATAGATCCTGAAGAATTGTGCAAGTGGCTTGTAGCAGGGAGGCTTAAGATTGAATTTGCATATTATAGGTTGACAAATAATTTTTGTTTTTTGTGATATATGGTGTGTTGATGAATGTCACGGTGGGGTGTAGGTTGAAGAAGACTAGAGAGTCAAAGAGCTCCAATATAAACTTTTACTCACAATGTCACACAAATAAACGACATGAATGGACAAAGACTGACTGAACTCCAGTAACTAAATACTAACACTGATGAACTGAAAACAGGTGATGATAATTAACTGAACACAGGTGGAAGAAGGTAAACCAATTAAGGATAATGAGAACAGGTGCAAACACGACAGAACAGAATGTGACAATGAAGTGTTATGTATGTTACATGAGGATCAGGTTTTAAAGGAGGTTTTATAAGAAGAAGAATACAAATGTATGTATAGTAGTGGTTATATTGTTCATAATTGTGAAGTAAAAATGTATAAATAAAGGTATTGTTAAATCTCAAACCTCTCTCTTATTTTTATTTTTTATTATTCATTTCAAATTTGCAGAGCTGTTTGCTCAACCATTCCTCTTAATACATCAAAGATCAGGGGTCTCATTTATAAAACTGTGCGTAGGAACCTTACTAAAAGTGTACGTGCGCCTGAAAGCCAAAAATGGCGTACGCAAAAAAATATTCAGACTTATAAATCCGTTCGTACGCCAGAACCTGCGCAGAATTCACTTTATAAACCCCAGTCAGCGGAAGATTGTGCGCACATGCGTCTCCACCCCGAAATAACCATATATGGAGCTTACAACGCCTAGTTTTACTATGCAGATCCTCATCTGCATATCATTTGCATATGATTATTCATCCACGTGATAACGTTTAACGGTATTACATTAATAAAAATCAAGTAGTTGTCTATCCTTGCCTTGTTTTTGAATACATAAATCAAACAGTGTAAAATACATTTCAGAGAAAGTTTTTCTCAATCTTTTCCACTGGCCAAATTGTATTTTTAATTGATTTATATTTTTAATGGAAACAGATAGGCCTTGGGCATTATTTGCTCGAAACTATTTTCTCAGACAATCTGGTATTATCCTATCATGATAAGCAATTATCTCTGTGGTTAAAACATTAAAGCACAGCATAAAGCACGCCACAGGAAAAGTGTTCAAAAACATCGCATCCACAACAAATATTTGATTGAATATAAAAAATGTTGTAACTTCTCAGTAATGATTTCATGTTTAAGTGTTTAACTCCATTAATTTGAATGGCATATTTAATCTAAATGTTTATATCAGAAGTAAAACATAGTTTAAATCATTATTTTATTTATTTAAACTGCGTCAGTTCCACTAAACGGCCCAACGCGCTCGCTGGCGCGGACATTTAAGAAGGGATGGATATTTGCTTCAAGTGACAGGCTTGGTGAGTGAAATTATATTTGTATTATCTTATCCAACACATTTTAGATTAGCGTCGGGCGCAGGAGTCATTTATCCCGCCGGTATAATAGCAACCCGCGACCCGCCCACAAAGTTACAGCGTTTCAGATCGTTAAAATAGGGCCCAATAACTTATTACAATTACTAATTACATAACACAATAGTTTTCATGGATTTAAATGTTTGTATCAGCCTACCTTCTTTTACTTGACTCAGTGGCACTCCTTGGTTTCCACAGTTTGTGTGAAGTCTGGCTTGTATTCAGTTGTGGCCACTCGCAGTAACTCTTGCACACGTGTGTCAGTCAGGACAGAGCGATGCTTTGATTTCACTTGTTTCAGTGTTGAAAAAAGTGATTCACACATGTAAGTTGACCCAGACATCGACAATAGTTTGACTGCAGCCTGTTTGACATTGGGATATAGTAACCACTATTCACAGAAATAAATTACATTTTAAAATATATTCAAATAGAAAACAGTTATTTTAAATTGTAAAAATATTTCACAATATTATTGTTTTTGCTGTATTTTGGATCAAATAAATGAAGCCTTGGAATGAATTAAATCATGAATTACATTCTGCATGATAAAATATAAAGATATCACGGTGATCTTCTGTCAAATTGTTTTAGTTACTAGTAAAACCATGTTTTACTACATTTTATACATGTGAGGACAAGCGGAGAGTACAGAATACTATAGATTAAAACATTTGCTAGATGGCGAATATGTGCATATTAACAGCCTTGAATTAACCATAATTTAATATTACCGTATATACCCGACTATAAGACGACCCTGAATATAAGACCCCCCCATTTTCCAGACTTATTTTTGCACCTCTCTCTCTCTCTCTCTCTCGCTCTGCGTCTCGCGCGCACCTCTCTCTCTCTCTCTCTCTCTCTCGCTCTCTCTCGCTCTGCTTCTCGCGCGCACCTCTCTCTCTCTCTCTCTCTCTCTCTCGCTCGCTCTGCGTCTCGCATGGCAGAGAGGAGCAGCGTTTTAATTCAGTTAAACACAGATATTATGTTGCTTCTCTAATTTTACATGCAAGTATAGCCGAAATCATTTGTCTTAATAGGTTGCATTTCAGTCACTATTTCATATTAATTCCGTTGTTCTTTCTCCCTTTCCCCCCGCGATTTTGTCTATATCGCGAATATAAGACGACCCCCCATTTTTCAGCCTATTTTTAGGACAAAAAACCTCGTCTTATATTCGGGTATATACGGGTATTAATTTAATAAATTACGTGTATCAGCAATCATAAATCAAATAAGAAATGTCTTAGAAATATATGTTACCTAACCTAGGTGACGAGGATCACTCTTCGCTTTGTGTAAGTTCCAGTACGAAACAGCGCCGGGACGCACCTGTTATGATTTTCCGATGGTAAAAACAAATTATATGTTGTTGTATTACTTATCAATATATAGTTTTTGGCAGCGAATGCCTGCCGGCATCACATTACATTTTCATCAACAGTTTACAAACTAGTTTGTTGTAACTTAGCTATATAGGCGGGGAGCTCAGTTTTTCCTGTTGTAAATACATTTGGCCAAAATCGCATTTTATAAAAGATGAAATGCTACTGTATGCACAGGCTATTTAAGTGTAGGCTATGTATTGGCTATGACTAGATGGCAAATGCTAGCCTAGACCTCTCTCTCAGGCGATGTCCCACGTCTCAGTCAGTGAGTCAAGGAGTGCTGCAAGGAGATGGAGAGGCACAGTGGCTAGAAGAGTCTATCATGTGCCCTGTCCCAACAGTCTCTGGCACACTGATGGCAACATGCGCCTCATAAGGTTAGTTTAATTGTAGCTTTTGTCCTGCTAATGCAGCATGTAAATGGTGTGACAGTAGTGACGTAGTGTTTTAGCGTAGTGCGTCTGTGTTGCTATTTATTTATTTTTTTACACAAACACACTAGATAGAGGTCCTTTGTTTTAATAAGTACATTATTAACCATTTACTCTACTTTACAGATTTTGAAACTCAACGCAACAGTTTCAAGCATCAGCAGCACAAGCTCCATGGTGACTGCCCATGGCACAGAGAGCGAGGTGAAGACCTGCAGAATTGGAGATGTGACGGGGACCATTCCCCTGTTCCTATGGGACACTCATATAGATCAGGTGCTGACTGGTAGAACTTATGAGTTCACAAATCTCTCCACAAGATTGTTTAATGGTCAAATTAATTTAACCACCACAAGAAACACAAAAATCAAGCAACAGACCAACACAGTAACATTAGCCACCACATCATCAAACACAGATGATTTTCCAACACAGACTAACACTGTTACACAGGAAATAGAGGGCAGCACAATTTCTATTAAGAAAGTCACAGTTAAGAAATTGTGCCCCAAGTGTCACAGCACGCAGACAGATTTCAGCACAAAGGAAAAATCCCCCAGGTGCAGCACCTGTAAAATTGAGGAGGCAGGAGAGCTACATTACTAAATGTAACGGAACTCTCATTTTGAAAATAGACGTGGAAGAAATCTCACTGTCAATCACAAATTCTGTCTCAAGTAAATTCTTAAAAACTGAGGCAGACATAACATTTCTAGACGCCCAGGATATCGAAGAGTTCCTACTCACCTGTGGGCCTGTCACTGTGACACACACAGATAACAACCATGTCACACAAATTACAAAATTTACCCCAGTTGAAACACAAGAAAGTGACAGTGAACTTTGCACAATCACAGAAGCGGTGTCACTGACTCAAACAAAAGAACAAAAAATCCCTGGTGAGAAGAGACCCGCTTCACCTGCACAAGAACTAAAACAAACACAACCTAACCCTAACACAAATCCAGAGTAAACATTTAGACATTTACATTTAGACATGGTGGGTTTTTCTTTTCTTTAGAAGAATTTTACTAGTTTCATTTATATTATTTTACATCCTGAAAAATACATATGTATAGATTTTTTTCTTTAAATTTATTAACTATTTAATTTACATTTACTAATTTAATTGACTAGAATTGTTCAACTTTTTTGACTTATACTACTACAGTTATTGTAACTTTTGTTTTGTTTTTGTAATTTTGCTGTATATATGTGACGGGTCACTCCATCCTACTGTTGCTGCTACACATCACCACGGACAACCACTGGGCTCAGGTTTCTTTATTGCTGGAACACAGTATTCAGTGTGGAATCGTGGGTTCAGCAAATAGATCTCGGGACAACAATCCCTTATCTCTTTATCTCCAGTGTGGGTAAATGCTATACAGATACAGGAATGTATTTGTGTTAGTTACAAATGTATGTGATACTACTAATGTGAAATAAATCAAATTAGATATCAAGCATTTTGAGATAAAGGTCTGAGGCACTCAGGAGGATGAAGATTAAAAAGCCTTTATTAATCCATGGCTAGTATAAAAATAAAAACATGCCTACGCGTTTCAGCCAACAAGGCTTTCGTCAGGGCTTGAAGTGTTTTGACAAACAGCTCACTTCCTTATTAAGACCAGTAATCAATAACAGCTGCTTACGTTGAGCAGGTAAGAAGTCACATGATTGGATGACTAGTGTCACAAAAATTACTTACGATCATTAGTCCTGTTAAATTTTGACTACAGAGAAAAAGCATATATTTCTACTAAGAAAAAAAAAAAAAAAAAAAAAACCTTAAATGATTAAACTAATAAATCTGACTACAAAAAAAACATATCTAAAAAAAAAAAAAAAAAAAAAAACCTTAAATGATTAAACTAGTAAATCTAACTACAAAGAAAAAACATTTCTACAAAAATTAAACTTATCTATAAAGCCACTCATCTTAAAAGAAGTTTAAATTACAAAAAAGGAACAAAATCTAGTTCTCCATTTAGACCAGGGAAACATGTAGCTTTCAAAGTGTAAATCCAAAATGATTCTCGTTGCAAGAGTTTCTTTAGCCCATCACCTCCTCTAATTGAGTTTTCAATATGCTCTATGCCTATAATTTTAAGGGAGTTACAACTTCCATGGTTTGCATCTTTATAATGTACTGCCATAGGATATTGAGGATTTCCAGATCTTATTGCATATTTATGCTCAGCAAGTCTTACCTTTAATTTACGCTTAGTTCTCCCGATGTAAAAGCAACCACATGGGCATACTAGTCTGTAAACTACATATGAAGTATTGCAATTAATGAACGAATTTATGTAAAACTTACGTCCAGAGGAGATGTCAATGAAAAAATTAGCATTAGTCATATTATTGCAATAATTACAGTGTCCACACTTATAGTTACCTTTTCTGGTAGAGAGCCATGTTTTTTGTTGTATGGGGGGGAAGATAATTTTGAACCAGTTTATCATTTAAGGTTGGTGCTCTTCTAAAGCTGATGGTTGGAGCATCTGGAAGGGCTTCCCTAAGAACACTATCACTTTTCAATAAATCCCAATTTCTTTCAATAATTCGTTTAATTTTGTTCGCATGATTACTGTATTGTGTCACAAAGTATACTTTGTCTGATCTTTGTTGATTTTTCTCTTTCGAAACTAGCAGTTGTTCTCTTGGGAGGCATTTTGCCTTGTTGTACGCTCTGAGTATAGTACTTTTTTGATATCCTCTTGTTTTAAATCTCTGACACATATCTTGAGCATTTCTTTCAAATTCTTCTTCTGTATCACAAATACGTTTAAGTCTTTGAAATTGGCCATAAGGGATATTATTTTTTAGCCATGATGGATGGAAACTATCTGCTCTAAGAATTGTATTGCGATCGGTTGTTTTTCGAAAAATAGAAGTATGTAAGTCTCCATTAGCTTCTTTAGTGATTTTAAGATCTAAGAAGTTAATTTCAGATGAAGAAAAGTCAAGGCTCAACTTCAAACTTCTGTTAGTGTTGTTCAGATATGAATGGAATTGAAGCAGTTCGGTTTCTGAACCAGACCAGAACAAAATAATGTCATTACTTGTTTTCCAAGTAATGGGATAGCGCATCTAGTCCTTCTGTATGGTCAATGTTCGTATACAGTGCTTCCACGTCCATGGTAACCAGAAGTGCGGATCCAATGTTCTGTATATCCTTAATTTTGTTCAGTACATGCGTGGTGTCTTGAATGAAGGAAGGCAGTTCTGATACATATGGTTTAATAAAGAAGTCTACAAATTGAGAGGCTGGTTCGGTGATTGATTCATTTCCACTAATTATTGGTCTACCTGGTGGATTCTCCAAATTCTTATGTATTTTTGGGAGCATGTAGAATGAAGGAATTCTTGGATGGTCATTCAACAGAAAATCATTTTCTTTTTGTGAAATCCATTGTTCATTTTTAGCATGTAGGAGTATTTCCATAAGTTCAATCTTCATTTGCTCTATTGGATTAAACTGGAGATGTTCATAATACTCTCTATTATCCAACTGTTTATTGGCTTCTGTGACATATTGATCTCGGCCCCACACTACTACAGCTCCTCCTTTATCAGCTCTTTTTATTATAATATTTTCATTAGCTGACAAGCACTTTATTGCATCATTTTCTTCTTTTGTCAGATTGTATCTCATTATACTGTTGGATGCAAAAAGTTTATCAACTTCATATGTAACCTTTTTGTAGAAGGTATTAAGAGTCTGATTACATATATTTGGTGTAAAGGTAGACTTGGGTCTAAATGAAGTTCTCATATCCTCTTGTTGCATATGACTTCGAGAGGCAGCTTGACTAGGGATAATGTGATGCCAAACTTTCAATTGGAGATTGCGATGAAACTTAAACAGATCAATTTTTGTTTGGAACTCTCTTGCTGTATTTTTAGGAGCAAATGTTAGACCTTTTGACAAAACAGAGATTTGACAAGTAGAAAGAGGGACGTCTGAAATGTTAATTACTTGTTCATCTTCATCTTGCCTTTGCTTCTGGTGTGCCTGCTGTAATTTATGGGTCCTTGATGACTTGCTTCTACCTCTTCTTGTCTTCCGCTTCGTTGTCTCTGTGATACGTTGTTTCTTTGAGGTCTGGTGCCTAAAAAAGTAGACGAGGAGGACTCTTCTATCTCAGAGTGGTCTTCATCACTGCTAGGTAGTTGAAAGGAGACAGTTCTTCTCCGTTGTAACCGAGTTTTGAAACTTCGTTTTTGTTTCCACCAATAAACTTTGTTATCCTTATAATCTGATAAATCTCTGTTAAATTTCCGTTTAACAGAAATCTCTGTTAAATTTACTAGTATGCCCATGTGGTTGCTTTTACATCGGGAGAACTAAGCGTAAATTAAAGGTAAGACTTGCTGAGCATAAATATGCAATAAGATCTGGAAATCCTCAATATCCTATGGCAGTACATTATAAAGATGCAAACCATGGAAGTTGTAACTCCCTTAAAATTATAGGCATAGAGCATATTGAAAACTCAATTAGAGGAGGTGATAGGCTAAAGAAACTCTTGCAACGAGAATCATTTTGGATTTACACTTTGAAAGCTACATGTTTCCCTGGTCTAAATGGAGAACTAGATTTTGTTCCTTTTTTGTAATTTAAACTTCTTTTAAGATGAGTGGCTTTATAGATAAGTTTAATTTTTGTAGAAATGTTTTTTCTTTGTAGTTAGATTTACTAGTTTAATCATTTAAGGGTTTTTTTTTTTTTTTTTTTTTTAGATATGTTTTTTTTTGTAGTCAGATTTATTAGTTTAATCATTTAAGGTTTTTTTTTTTTTTTGTCTTATGCATGTTTTTATTTTAATAAAGGTTTTTTAATCTTCATCCTCCTGAGTGCCTCAGACCTTTATCTCAAAATATATGTGGATCCCTTGACTGAAGAGCACCAGAGGTATATATATATATATATATATAATTTTATACCCAAGAAGCACTCTCAGCATTCTCCTGTCTTTTGTATCTAGATATCAAGCATATTCACAACAAAAATGCATAACTGGTATGTCTTTGAAACAAAATAAAACTGTGTGTGATCGTATAGTGGTTTTAGAATATCTAGGCTGAATTATAATCTCTACATACAACATACAGTACATTTCAGCAGTACAATAATTACATTATATTGAAATAACAAAATAAGGAACATTATCATTGCAAACGCAACACTCGAGCACATGTAGCGCATGATTAGCGTGTGGCTAATCTCAAGACTACCACGCTGGTCTGCAAGATAGCTAAACTCGACTTGCACACAACAAATAACATGACGATGAAACCATTTACACAACATAAGATTATTACCTGGAACACAGTATGACAGTGTTGAATCGTGGGTTCAGCAAATAGATCTCGGGACAACAATCTAAATAGCATGTAAAGCAAGTGACAATTAGCACGCTAGTTCACATGAAAATATGCTTGGTTGCAAATCTCTAAAACATGGCTTTACAAGACACATAAATCATCAACTAAACTCAAAATAGTTAACTGAAATCATTATAAGTACATTGTGTGACAAAATACGAGACATATGTACTTAGAATTATAAGAAAACATCGATTGTCCCAGACCTCCCAAATTGCGTGACTTACCCCTTATCTCTTTATCTCCAGTGTGGGTAAGTGCAACGCAAATCCCACAGTCACACTGAATCAAACTGCCCCTAGATGGCGTAGTTGCATCACTTTTAATATAATTTAACTAGCAACTCTTTTTACTCCGTTACATATATACACTGTCAATGTACAAACTTTTGTTCACTCATTAATTCTTACACTTTAACACTTCATATTTACTACACTTTTTTTTGCTTTAACACTTTGCTTTTACATTTATTAAAACATCATAATTCAAATGTTCTTTAATGATCTAATTAATGTGTTCAAAATTAATCTTGTTCTGAAGAAAAATGAAATGTTCAACAGCAATGTTCCATGTCACTACTTTCTTTAAACTTCAGAAACATCTTGTGCAGACACAATTTTTTAACTTTCAACTGTTTACTACATTTTCTAAATAAATATAAATCTCACACTTTTAAAATAAAGCAAATATTTTAATAACTATTTTGCATTACAGTTAAAATTTGTATGTCCAATATATACAATTAATACAATTAAAATATCCCAAAATCACAAGACCAGTGTTATATATTTTGTTAAATTGGTTACTTACAATATCCCAAATGTTTCCAACCAGGGCCGGATTCAGCCAGCCCCACTAGGGGGTGCAGGTAGAATATCAGGGGGGGCAAGTCATTTTTGGGGTGTCAAATCCCCCCAAACCCCTAAAATGCATGGAAATCTATACTAACTATACTATCATCATATCAGTTCATCTATTCATACATCTATCTTAGGGCTAGGCGATAAAACGATATCTATCGCGAAATAACATTTTCTCGATAGAAATATGAGACTATTGCATAGAACTCATTTGTCCAATTTTTTTTTTAAATAGACATAAGAATAGCCAATCAGAATTTAGTAGTGCTGTGCCGAACCAATCATTGTGGGAACAGAGCCATGTTCCCAGACTTCCCACTGTTACCTACAGCACTTGTGAATTAGCAAGCGGTACACATGTGGATGTCTGGGCTGCAGGAGCCGACCGGGCAGCGGAGAACATTAATGTTACGTCTGATGAAAAATTTACAGAGAACTCCAGCGTTATACCATAAGAGGGAAAAAAAACCCAAAGAGATTTAAACATTAAAATAAAATAAGCCTTCACACACAGAATATAACCTAGCAGTCAAAAATCTGGTCTGATTCTAAACAAAATAATTAACATCTGGCTTGACACTGCTAATAGCTTAGCATTTCATTTAGTTTATGTTGTCTTTGAAAGCTGCTCTAATTTGCACCAAGGATTTAAACAAAAATGTATCTATATTCTGTTTGATTTTTTGTTTAAAAAAAACAATTATTCTGATAATTTGTTGTTAGTTCCTAGCTAATTCATTTCATATTGACAATATTATCTTTTGAAACTTGAAAACCTTCACTTTTTGTTTAGTTTGTAATATGTGTAACTTTTTTTTTAGTTATCTGAAAAAGTTGTGCTGTGAGGCAATAAATGAAGGGAAATGAAATGACAAGTGTCGACCACACTTTGTCGCACCTTCTCAACAATCTCTCAGCACTCAGAAGCTTTGAAAGTTGTCATGTTCCTTCAGTACGTCTGTCATGTTTAATCTATGACAGGAAAGAAATATTTCAATCCAAACAAGCTGCTGATGATTTCACATCTCACTTATGAGCAACGGAACATTTAAATTTGACAAATATAGTGATTTGATTTATATTGTGATATATATCGATATGGCCAGAAATGAAAAAATATATTGTGAAATGAAAAAATCCTATATCGCCCAGCTCTAATCTATCAGCTCCTTTGATCCATTTGATTTGTCTTGTAGGTTTTATGTTGGATGGCCTTCCTGACACTACCCTCTGCATTTACCCGGGCTTGGGACCGGCACAAATAGGACACTGGCTTGTGCCCTGTTGAGGCTGCATTTATCTTTCTTTTTTTTTTATCTGTCTGTCTGTCTGTCTGTCTGTCTGTCTGTCCTTTCGTTTTTTATTTCAATCTTTTTTATTTCTTTTTTTTTTTTTTTTTTTTTTCATTTCTTTAGCTCTGTACACAGCATGGCTTATATCAGTCATTATAGCATCAGTCGTCTGCTTTTCTGTGCAAAAGTCCTAACAAATGCGTCCATATCTAGACCTGTTGTTATGGCCTTCTCGTGAGCTAGAATAACTAAATTTCTTTTTCTCTCATGTAGCATAGTGCGGCGGAAGGGGGTAAGAACACGAGACAAAGTGGAGAAAGAGCTCTCGCATGATGCAGATGATATTACAATCACAAGTGAGGTCACATACATGCGATGGAGCTGAGGAAAGGCATTCTTATACCCGTGTAGATATGTGCAAATGGTGGAGAGGTCTACAAACTCTACGTTCTCATCATCATTAGTATTTTTGCGACAAGAATCTCATTGGAAAGTTTGTCACTGTCACTTTTTGCCATTTTTTTGCAGAGGACTTAACATGGCAACACCCAGAAAAGAGGGAGATTGTGGTTGAAGGCAATTAACTGCTTTCATGAGATCCAGATTGCTTTTGGAGAATCTTGTCTCCATCTCTACAATGGCGATGTCCAAATTGTTGAGAAGAGCTCTCTTCAGAGCCTGGCTAGGAGTCATGGAGTCTTCTGCATGGCCTACAGTGGACGTAACACCGCTACCTACGAGCAGTGAGCTCATTGTGCTTTTTCTTTTAGCAGCTGGTGCAGGCATGCTGGTTAATGTCTCACTCTCCTCATCTCTTCAGAGCATTTTGGGCTCCCACTTTCAACTATTGAGGAGCTACAATGTTTGGAGGAGACATTAAAGAATCCAGAGGAAGAAGACTTTGGTGAGTTAAATTATGCATTAATCAGATCATTCCTAAAAGTCAGTCCCCACTCTCACTCATGCTATATTCTTTAAATAACTAACGAGTTACATGTCTTTGTTTCAGACTGTTCTCCTTGGAATGGTCGGAGGCATGACTCTTAAAGACACTGTGGGGCGGGTCCTGAAAAGAGCAATGAACACTTTGCTGGTGAGACTCATTAAAAGTGTGGTTCTGGGTGAGTGTCAGTGCTGGATAACTGCACTGTGGTGACATCCCAGGGCTCTACAGTGCGACCTATTTTTTTTTTTTACTGGGTGTGACAGTGACAAAGTATTTAGGAGCACCAGTGCGACTGACCTGATCAGGGTCTATGGGTGCACCCTCCATTGAAACTAGGGCTGTAACGATTCCTGTAACGAAGTCGAGTACTCGATTTAAAAAAATCCTCAATTCCAATTTACCCGTGTTGAGTAACCGGCAAAATACCGGAAGTGGCGCATTCCACAGACGAGAATCCATGAACCACATTATTACACCGTTTTCTAAGGCTACGCGATCTATTTAAAATCATTTACAATCAAAATATAGCATAGTGCTATCATGAAATCACAAAGGCTGTGATTTAGTTAAGAATGCTCTGGCAAGTCATTTTATGAAATATCGCCTTATAATGGGTAGGTTAATTTGTCATTGATCAGAAGGTGCTCCTAAATTTTTGACTGTGCTCCTAAACTTTTTAAATTAAAAAGAAATGTAGGCTAAGTGTAGAGCCCTGCATCCAAATTAAGTTTTGGTGGTTGCTGAGTAACATCACGTGGTCATGCTGCCCTCTTCTATCTTGTGTTTTTCTCAGATGCAGTCCGCCGCAATGCCCTGACCAAAGAATCTACAGAAGAGGAAATGGAGCTCCTCATCACCAGGTGGCTGCAGTTTGCCTCTGATAGGGATGGTGGCTAAAGCCAGAGGGTGAACAGGCAGACAACGTAGACAACTCAAAAACGCGGTGGGCCAGAATTAAATGTTTCAAAGTTAAAAATGTTGATATTGGAAAATGTTTTTTGAGCTCCTTGATTCTACATTAATGCTGTGATATTTATTCTATTCTATTATTTTCAATTCAAATCTGTTATTAATAAGTGTGTGTGCGTAGACAACTCAAACGCAGTGGGCCAGAATGAAATGTTTCAAAGTTAAAAATGTTGATATTGGAAAGTGGTATTTGAACTCCTTGATTCTACATTAATGCTGTGATATTATTTCTATTCTATTCTAATCTGTTATTAAAAAGTTATCCTATTTTTGTAGTGTGGTCCAATAAAAAATGCATTAAACATGAAACCTGTCTTCCTTGTGCTGTTTTACGTTCTGTTTATCTTGCATAAATAACGGCTGCTAAGCAATTTTAGTATTAACCTGACATGAATCAATAAAGTTAAAATAAGCCTAAATAAGGAACGGGATTGGAGGCGAGCTTACGTGCTCTCACTCGGGGTTCCGCAATCGGGCCGCGTTAAAACCGAGCCCTCGGCCGAGTGGCTTCCCAGCTAACACAAATACGTGACTGTTACGTAACTGCAACGTAATCTGGTGACCAAACTTTCGTCGTGGCGACGTAACTAGTTACGTCGTGGCAACCGGAAAAGTGAAATTCCTGGATTCGTTGTCACGACGTAACTTTGTAACGTTGTCAGTAAGTAACGGCGACGTCATGGCAACGTTGTGGATCGACAGTCGTGTGTTGGTAACCAGTTGGTCATTTTAGTTTTTAATAATATGGGCGGACATGCAGTGGTCTAATTTAACTTGTCCTCATTGGCCCAAAACTATTTTAGAGACTTTTTCAACAACATATGAACAATACAGACTCAAAATTGGTTAGTTCAGTTCATTTACTATAGAACAAAGCACAAACAGCAAAAACAGTATGCAAACAGGTTATACATTTAAATGAACAAGATTTTCCTCAAAAGCTTGAACATCAAACTACTCCTACACGTCTTCATTTTGGTGGCCCTAATAACAAAGCAAGAATAAGAAAAGAAAAATGCAAGAAAAAAAGAACAGTTGAGTGTTTTCCCATTTAACATTTAAATACACAAAGCAATTAGCACTGAAAGATAGAATCTGTTTAAGAAGACAGTTTTGTTTAAAAATCGCTCATATATTTTTCTAAACATTTTCACAAAGTTATGTTGTGGCAAGTGCATTATTTCCTTTTAAAATAATTTGATAACTTCATGACATGTATCACTATATTCTATAAAACCTATAGTTTGAAATCATTTTTTTGTACATTTAATATTACATATTATTTTGTTTTGGTTCTTCTTAAGTCATGATTACAATATCCATTTTTTAAAGGAGAAGTTCACTTTTAAAATGAAAATTCTGTCATCACATACTCACCATCATGTTGTTTCAAACCTGTATGAATTTCATTCTTCTGCTGAACAGAAAAGAAGATATTTAGAAGATTATCAGTAACCAGACAGTTTTTGGGTCCCATTGACTTCCATAGTATATTTTTTTCCTACTATGGAAGTCAATGGGACCCAAAAACTGTCTGGTTACTGATAATCTTCTAAATATCTTCTTTTCTGTTCAGCAGAAGAAAGAAATTCATACAGGTTTGAAACAACATGAGGGTGAGTATATGATGACAGAATTTTCATTTTAAAAGTGAACTTCTCCTTTAACTAGGAAACTATAGGCCTATTTATGATTATTCCTGAAGGCAGAATTAAACCCCCAAATTGTCAGGTGATGGTGCAACTGTCCAAACAAATGAACAGACTAAGAAAACAATTTAAAATGGTGTCTTAATAATAAAAAAATAAAAACTATGCCATCATTTTAGGTTTGAAGCCTTTCATATAATTGTTTTTTATAAATATCAGTAGTTTTAAAGCTGTTGAGATAATTGAGAAACTTTTGTCCAGCAATTTGTATATTCTCAAATGTTATGAATTTACAAGGTAATAACAGTAAACATGATAATGCATCATCCAGAGGAGCCTAACTGATCTCTTTGGCAGAGTGAAAAAGTTTGTAGAGCCCTGATAAAATACTGATAAAAACTGCTAATTTCAAGTATGGGTAGGTTGGTGGTACAATACATAATATTTTTGTTGTACCACCTGACATGAAAACTTAAATTAGTTTAAACACTTTAAAATATCATTTAACATCTGAAAATTGTTTAAACACATTGTCTTCGTGAGTGTTGATGTCATTAGAAGTCTTCCCAAGTGAGGCTGGAGCCTGGATCCGACCTGGAGCTGCTGTAATCTCTAGTAAAATATGCTGAGCATCCTGAGATCGAAACAAGGAGACAACAGGAGAAAGATTAGCATTGCTGCTATTCATATTATTTCAGGCAAAAGATGGTCATGTGCACTTTTTACTATTTCATCACATAGTGCAAGATTATGAGATGTGTTCATTGAATGCTTGGCTAAAGAGATGTGTCTTTAATCTAGATTTAAATTAGGATAGTGTTTCTGGGCTCCAAACATTATCAGGAAGGTTATTCTAGAGTTATTCCCTTACATTCTATTAATAGGAAATCATCTGATATTAATGAGAAGACATGGCCTAACGAGTCAGCATTTCAATATTTGAATACTATATATTCTTACAATGTAAACGTCCTAAACATTTCTGAGTATTATCAATGTTGAAAACAGTTGTGCTGATTAATTTTTTTTGTGTAAACCAATGTAAGTTTAATCCATTTTCTTTTTTCTCTCTCCAGGATTCATTTTTAAATAGACCCATCATATATAAACAGTAGTTTACACTACTGTTCAAATGTTTGGGTTCAATAGAGTTAAAAAAAAAAAAATCATATTTTATTCAGCAAGGATGCATTAAATTGACCAGAAGAGAGAGTAAAGATTTCTGTTTCAAATAACTGCTTTTTTTTTTTTCATTCATCAAATAATCCTGAAAAACACAATGAAGATGAAGCTGCACAGCTGTTTTTAACACTGATAATAATCATAAATGTTTCATCTATGGTTTTAGTTTTACTTATTCACTTATTCATATTGCTCATACAGTGTCATTTAAGTTTGGATGTCAAAACTTTCTTAAAATAAATTAAATAAGTAAATGTAAATATGAGAATTAAAAAAAAAAAAAGAAAATAACAGATGCATGGTGATATACAGTAAGTTATGTGACAAAATATTGTGAGAAAATGGATATGAAGTTATTTAATGAGCTTCCTCACTTCACCTGTTTCCAACTTCTCTGGCAGCAGCTTTCTTCAGAAATGTTGAAGTCGTGGAGCTTCCCTCTGTTGTAGAAGGATTATTTTGTTGCTGCTGAAATCACAGAACTATTCTGATCAATTTGTGTTTACCATTGAGCTAGTTTCAGCCAATTTTCACACTCCATGTTGTGACGTCATCGAGTACGTTTATGTTAAATAAATTAGCTCACTTCCAAACTAACTTATTTTTTACAAAACTATCAAAACCTCTCATCTACCCATAAGATGTGATTAAAAGCCTAAACTTTCATATCAAAAGCTCAAGCTATGAAGTTAGCATAACGTTACCTCTTCTGAAAACGGTTGAGATGCTAACGGACTTTTTCGAAGACACTAAACCATTTCTATAACGTAAATATTCAACAGAAACATGTCAATTACAAGTAAGAGAAGTGTCAAGAACAGTTGTGTGTATTATTTGTGTGATTTTAGAGACTAAACTCACCTGAAAGCAGTGAAAACAACAGCGAGAGACGGAGATCTGCTGCTTTGTCAGTTGCAGTCAGTGGGGCGGTCTGTCGGTTTCCATGACAACTCATCTGTTTGAGAGCGACTCGAAGGTTCACGCGCACGCGCCCGCGCCCATTAAAACTACAAAGCCACGCAACATTTATAAACATCTAGAATTATAACCTTAAGGTAATAAACCTTATAAGTAATACTTTAATAAAATGAACGTCTTTCAAACGTATGGAATACTAAACAAACAATTGAAACAAATAAAATATTTCATAGAAATGCAGTCTGATAAGATGGTAATGAAATTACGGGCCCGTGACGTTGCAGTTCCGTTGCCAGTAAGTCATAAAATTACCAAGTTATTACGAATAGAGTACGTATCTGGAACGTTGTTGGTTATCTTATAACCTTAGAAGGACGTACTAACGACGTTGTGAGTTGGTAATATGATGGTAATGAAATTCCGGTCCCGTGACGTTGCAGTTACGTTGCCAGTAAGTCGTGAAATTACCAAGTTATTACGAATAGAGTACGTATCTGGAACGTTGTTGGTTATGTTATAACCTTAGGAGGACGTACTGACGACGTTGTGGGTTGGTAATATGATGGTAATGAAATTCCGAGCATACGACGTTGTAGTTACGTTGTCAGTTAGTAAAGTCATGACGTGACCAAAAAGTACGAATACATTACGTAACTGTTACGTCGTGTGTTAGCTGGGTTTAGCCTTAATCGGGCCGCGTTCAAACCGAGCGCTCGCAGAGCAATCGGACCTAGATTCATGCCGAGGATCGGCCGAGTGTTTTAGCCTTAATCGGGCCGCTTTCGGCCCGCACAATTTTTGCTAGCTGGGTTTTTCGTCCCTCACCTGCCATTTCCATGACAACACTTGCAAAATCCAGTCACCCATGCGTTTGCTTTTATCATCAGACCTGACACCTTGCAACTCAGACAAAAGAATAATTAAGCTAAAATATAAATGCAAATAAACTATAGTAAACATATTATTTGAATTAATTGTAAAATTAAGTTCATGTTAAAAATGTTAGTGTTTTAATGTTAATGTTAAGATAATAACTTAATGCTACTTAGTAACTTCTATCACTAATTAAAGATGTAATGAAATCACGAGTCTGTTTTCAGCGTTAATTTAAACATCAAACACATGATACTTGATTCATAAATAAAAGCTACAATTTACATTCATGCATGAAGAAAATAAGGTTGAATCCCAGGACAGAGCTCTAAAAGAATGCATCGACTTCAGAAAACGTGAAGAATGGAAAAGCACATTTCTGGGAAGAAAGTGGAAAATAACACAGGTAAGACAAATAAAATTATCCTAACTGTCCTATCCTATCCTAAATTATCAAACTGTTGGTCAGGCGAAGGTGACGGGTTTTATTCAAAAGAAGTTATTTTAGGAAAAATATTATTCCACTTATTGCACTTAAGACTGATATACGTACGGAAGAGGATTAGGGCCAGGCAATAATAAAAAAATAAAACCATCTCGACTCTCGAGATTAAAGTCATTATAATGCGAGATTAAACTCGTTAAATTTCGATAAAAAAAGTCGAAATACAATCTTGAGAATAAACTCATTAAATATTGAGAATAAAGTAGTTGTGTTTCGAGAAAAATAAAGTCGAAACACAACGACTTTATTCTCGAAATGTAATGAGTTTATTCTCAAGATTGTATTTCGACTTTTTTCTCGAAATTTAACGAGTTTTTTCTCGAAACACAACGACTTTATTCTCGATATTTAATGAGTTTATTCTCAAGATTGTATTTCGACTTTTTTTCTCGAAATTTAACGAGTTTAATCTTGCATTATAATGACTTTAATCTCGAGATGGTTTTATTTTTTTTTATTATTGCCTGGCCCTAATCCTCTTCCGTAGATAGCACATGCAGCTCAAATAACAAAAAAAAGTGTAGCTACACTGGGAGAAACAAGCAAGTGACGATCAAGTGCACCTAAGCGAGTGACGTCATTCCTTATGTTATGGTACGCAGCATGTATCCATGGCAACGCTCAGTAGTGACAGTTGACCGTCCTCCTCAGACGCAGCCTTGTGTTTTCTCTTTCTTCGGTCTAAAAGGTATTTTTAATTTTTAGATTAGTATAACGTTACATTAGTTACCGTAACCACTGTCCATCTTTAAATTATATGAAAATGTTACCTTTTAAAGCGTTTGCTGCAGTTGTCCGCCGTGTACCGCTGCTAACCGTTATGCTAACACTACGAAGCTAACGTTATCTGTTAAGATGAGATGAGACGACTTTATATTTCACATGGATATATTATATAGACATATAAAATCATAACACTACTGAATGTGTTCATTTTGTTGTTTTAGGTAGAAAGCCAAGGGGAATTCCCATCGGACTAACCCCACAGCTGACGACAGCTGCCAGTGCGTTTGAAGACACACACACACACACACACGGAAAGAGCACAACACCTTTACAATTGTTCAAATAAAATACATTTACTTTGTTCCTTACAACGTGTCTGTTTTCTTTGGTTAGCCAGAAGTAGAATAAAATAAAATTATATTCAGGGGACTAAACGCGAAAGTCCCCTAAACGTTCCGAATGGCCGCTGGTGGTCCTGTGAATGTCCTCTTGAACGTACGGAGGACGTCTTTGCGAACGTCCGCGGGACATCAAGCGGACTCCACATGGGGACGTTCGGGGGGACGTTCGCACAGGCCATTTAGGGGACGTTCTGGGGACTTTTTTTTGTTAGCTGGGTAAACATATATGATGGGCATTATGCAAGACACACTGTTTGTTAACATGCCGTGTGTTAAACACGATTACCTTCATGACGATGACGCTCTCCGGCGCCGACCCGTCTCGAACTCCTCTCCTGACCCGGAGGCGCGCGCGCGCACACATGAGAGAGTGACATCAGCAGCGAACAGCCAATCGCATGCCCTGAAACAAGAGCATCGTAATCCACTTCTCGCGAGAGACTAAGCGCTGTTCGATACTCTCATCTGAAGA